>NC_142068.1:70480000-70780000 GCF_059756535.1 Pantherophis guttatus | reverse complement strand
GTCACAACAAACCATGCCCACAGAACCGGTAGTAAAAATAACTGAATTTCACCACTGGTTGGAGACCCCTGATCCAGGTCATAAGGTACAGCATTAACTGAACAGCTTTCTTTCTTCGTTTTATATCTTGTTTTTCCTCATGGAACTCAAGACAAATTACACAGCACTCCCTTCTCTGATTTTTCCCTACAACCACTCTATAAGCTAGGTTTGACTGATTGACCTAGTTACCCAAGGAATTTCAATGGCTAAGGGGGACTGGAATCAGCATTGCCCGGTTCTACTAATACACCGTAACTGCTACACCACAGTGCAGTACTGTCATTACAAAGCAATAACATATCGCGTACACTCACATATCATCTCAATGACTGCTACTAGTTTCCAGTTACTAGATATTAAAAGTTTCATGGGGGGAAGAAACATTAACATCACCACAAATCCATGTTACTTATCTAAACATTTGCAAATGTCGGGTTTTCAGTGTATCAAAAACTGAAGTTGCCAGGAACACAAGATCAATATCAGAACAGATAAATTGGCCTCCACCTGTTGAAAATCTAGTTTGAAAAAGCAACTTGTATATAGCTTGGCTGAATTTTTAAAGGATAAGTAAAGTTGGATCAAACTACATGGACATAGCAATAGCACTTAGATTTATATACCACTTCACAGTGCTTTACAGCCCTCTCTAAGCAGTTTACAGAATCAGCACAAGACCATTAGGAAACCTCAGGGATGAAAGTTAAACTGGGAAATTAAAAACCCAGCAAAGCAAAAACAAACTATTTTCACATTGTTATAAAGTCTTCCATCAGCCAACAAGAACTGAATTCAATTCTAGGGAATTGGGGTCTATTATTGAACAATTTCCAGTGTCTGCTTACTCACTTTTACTGTGCTACAGAGAATTTTGATCTGATTCAGCCTGGTCCTTGTACTTTTTTCCTAATTCTAATTCTATATAGAAATTACAAGTTCACATCTCGAAGACGCTTTTAAGAGAGAAAAAAAAGAGTACAAACTGAGCTGAAATGAAGCACAATCACCAGGACTGTGGTGTTTTTCAGAAGATAAAATTGAAACAAGTGATAAAACACTTGTTCATTTCTTATTCAAAGAGGATAATTCAATGTCATTCAATGGTGGAGCTACTTTTCCTCCAGAAGGCCTGTTCCTTATTTTGGTGGGGGAGAGGCAGCATTTCATAAGTCTCGTGACAGGCTAAAAAATTCACCTGCCTCCATAAAAGTCACTTCCATATTACTGCTGAAAATGGAAAATATATTAAAAAGAGGAACGCAAAGGATTCTGATTGAGACACATTGTTCTCCTTCTGCAATAAAAACATCAAAAGACCTGAGTTAGCAAACGAAACAGTCCTGACCTTAAAAATATTTTCAAAATTGTAGTTTTGCATCCTTTCAATTTTATGCATTCAATACTAGTCTTCAATTGCAGTCTTGGGCTGTACAGACCCCACATGCAAGAAGCTTTTTAGGTAGGAAACAGCCTGAGAGTTGGATGGAAGCACACAGACACAAAGTTTAGGCTGACTGGAAGACGTTGTTCCCAGGCTTTTCTACTGTCGTAAGTTGAACTACTATAACTTGATCTGCTATGATCTATGGCAGGGCCTCATCAGGGTTGTGTCTGACCTCAGGGGGCCAGGGGGCCGTGGCCAGGATGGGCATGGCCAGCTCGACATCACTTGTGTCAGGGGTGTCTGTGATGGCCCAAGTGCTCTGCCAGCGAAAACGGAGCTTGGGAGGCTGTGATGGCCTTCTGCAACCTTCTGCCAGCGAAAACAGAGCTTGTGTGTGGCCCTCCGGAGCAGTGGTCGGTTGCTCCCAGTTCGGCCCGGTTCTTGCGAATCAGTAGTAAAAGTGGCGGGAGGCTCCACCTATCCGCCCAGATGTCATCATGGATGATCTGTGCATGTGCACGTGCGTTCCCATCGTTGCAGCCTCCCGAGCTCCAGTTTTGCTGGCAGAAGCACCACAGGCCAGTCCTTAGTTGTTTCCAGGGCGACCCTGCGGTCAACCCTGCGGACCAGATCTAAGCACCCTGCAGGCTGGATCCAGCCCCCGGGCCTTGAGTTTGACACCCCTGATTTATGGAAATCAGATCAACATGATCTGGCACAGAGATTGCAGCTAGACATTTTGGCACTTGGGTAGTGATTTGGGAAGGACAGGACATGCTGTTAAAGTGCAGAACAAAGAGTTATGGAATGCCCAGAAGGGAGTTTTTGAAATAACGTTGGCAACTTTAATTAACAATTCTGAATTAACTTCCCCGCCTTAAATTATAAACTCAGTTTAGGATCTTCATTCCATTTTGTGCTGTAAATACTATCTTTGAATCAACCCATTGACAAGAAAAACAAGAATAACCACAGCAGCTACTCATCTTTAACATATATGCCAGAATTTGAAGCCAAAGCTTGTTCTTATAGTTCAGATAGTTAGTCTGGGGCTTGGGAGCTAAGTCAAAAAAATGCATTCTGCTAGAGAGAAGTTCCCTGAAGATGGGCTCCAGCATAAATCTGAAAGCTCAGAAGACTAAACCTCTGGTTTCAGTGACTGACCCAGATTGGATCCTGCAACATTATTCTGGGGCACATATGTTTCCTTCATTCGTTAAGTCAAAAAAGACCTTTATGAAACTTGGCCAGTAACTAGATGGAAGGATGTTGAATGGGGAATTTATAGGTTAAACTCCTAGAACTGAAAAATACCCCAGATGCAGGGATATTCCTGTCAATAAAGATCGTATAGGCGGCTGCATTTTCCTTTGCACTTTTTTTTAAAATTAAGATGTAGAATCTAGAAGCACCCTTGTATGTAAATACTGTAAAGATGTCACATTGGGCAGAGGGCTCTGTAGATACTAAGAGGTGCACACAAAGAATACAGCTCTGGTCTTAAAAATATTTGCAGAGCAGTAATTTCCCATCTTTTCAAGTTTATGTATTCAATACTGGTCTTTCAATTGCTGTCTCAGGCTGTACAGAGTATCATACTGCCATTGAGCCGGGATGGGGCAGTGGTTAATCCAGGCTACTTCTGGCTGCCAGCAGTTCCAGGCTCACCAGGCTCAAGGTTGATTCAGCCTTCCATCCTTCCAAGGTCAGTAAAACTAGGACCCAGATTGTTGGGAGCAATATGCTGACTCTGTAAACCACTTAGAGAGGACTGTGAAGCATTGTATATAAGTCTAAGTGATATTGCTATTATTTTTATCTCATTGAATTAACAGGATTAGTTGATTAGTTGATTACAGAAAGAGAGCCAGCACACTTTGACTATAAAGGGAGAAGAATCTCTGTCATGATTAATTTCAACATTCCTTTTTTTTTAATTTGATTTATATGCCGCCCTTCTCCGGAACTCAGGGCAGCTTACAATGCGTTAAGCAATAGCCTTCATACTTTTGTATATTTATACAAAGTCAGCTTATTGCCCCCACAAACTGGGTCCTCATTTAACCTACCTTAGAAAGGATGGAAGGCTGAGTCAACCTTGAGCCTGGTAAGATTCGAACCTGCAGTAATTGCAAGCAGCTGTGTTAATAACAGGGTGCTTTAGACCACTGTACTATCAAGGCCCTTTTGCTGCTGATATTCTGCCTTCGGTCCTTTTCTAAATCACCACTGACATACATCTAAAGGCCCAGATCCTTTGCCACAAAGCTCATTCCATGAAGCTCATGCCACATTAAAGTCTGTAGAGATTCTCAGTCATCCAGGTCATGGTTGTCCCAAAGGTGCTTTTTTCAGGAGGCAACTCGACTTTCTTGTTTCTTTCTTTTGAAGACGCTTCTCTTCTCATCCAAGAAGCTTCTTCAGCTCTGCCAGGACAGTGGGGAATGGGAGGATTTAAAGGAGGCAGACTACCAGCTGTCTGCAAGGAATATAAACCCTTCCATTGCCCACTGTCCCGGCAGAGCTGAAGAAGCTGCCTGGATGAGAAGCGAAGCCTCTTCGAAAGAAAAAACAAGAAAGCCCAGGTGCCTCCTGAAAAAAAGCACCTGTGGGACATGCCACGTTTAACTTTATTAACCTCTCCAAAGAAGGCATTTTAACCCGATGGAAAATACCCGTTTCCGAACCACCCTTCCCGCATCCCATTTTCCTGGAAAGCATCACTGGATCCCCAATATATGCAATGATTGTTCGGGGTTTTCCCTCAAGTCATGCCCTGGAGCCCTGCAGCGTTGAGTACTCCTTTCTTTCCCACGGCCCGCTTCCACTACATCTCCCAGAATCCCCAGCCCAGCACAAGAAGCCTCACCCCAAAGGCTACTCCGAGTCCTTCCTTAAATATCCCGGCAATATCCCTCCAAGCTTCCCGGCCCAGGAGGAAAAGTGCAGCAAGAAACTCACCGGGAAGCGACGGGAAGGCGAAGGCAGGGAAGGAGAAACCTCGCCCGCTCTGACTCCGGTTTTTTTTTTTTTCTTAGCGCTCCTCCCCGGCATCGCAACGCAGCCAAACCACGCCTCTCAGGCTATGCGTATTGCCCAATCAGCGTTCCCGGGGAGAAAGTATTCCCCCCCCCCCCCCCCAATAACAGGGACCGGAGCGGGGAGCATAGCTCGCCTCCTTTCTTGCGCTTTTTACGCAGCGCTTCTGGTGCAAGAAGCGCAAAAGCGCTTCCTGGAAGCGACGGGAACGTTTTAACCTTGACGCCAGGCTTCTGCCAAGAGACGGAAAGAGAGCAGCAGCCCTCCTGGGCCTCTGCAGCTGGGCCTTCAGCAGCGAAGAGAGCAACTGGCGCTCTCGGGCTCCAAGAGCCTGCCACATACATACAGGCAGTTCCTCCATTTACAACAGACTCCTTCAGTGACCGTTCAAAGTGACTCGGGACTGAAAGAAGTGACTTGTGATCATTTTTCACACTTACCACCTCGGTGGTGTTATAAACAGCGCACATTCGCATATGGAACTACCCGAGACCACAACTTGAAAGCAGCAAAGAGGGTTTGTTCACGTATTTGCAAACGGGTGCTCAGAAAGTGGACACTGAACAAAGCATTCATGAACTTTTATCCCCTTACACAATTTATTTATTTATTTATTAGATTTCTATACCACCCTTCTCCCGAAGGACTCAGGGCGGTGAACAGCCAAAGGATAAAACACAGGAATACAAAATTTAAAATAGATTAAAACAGATTAAACAATTTGGCTCAATTTTAAAAATATCCTATAATTAAACAAATTAAAATTAGTATTTAAAATTTAAATTTTAAAATTTTAAAAGGGAGAAGATTTAGGCCAGTTCATTTCTCCCTTTTCCTTTTTGACACAGCATCCTATTTTCTTCTAGAAGCCCCCTCCACCTTTGTTCTGTAGGAAGTTAGCACCCACCCCTTTCCTAGAGGAATGAAATATTTTGGGAAATATTAAAAAGGCAGAATATTATGTTTCCCTGGATGAGAAATGGAGAAGCATGTTTTAAAGACGAAGCAGCTCCCACCTTCCTGCCCCCCCACCCTTTGTTAAGGGGCCAGAGGCAGAAACCCAAGCCTTTGTCAAAGGACATCTGCAACACAATGGCACCCATCTAGCAACAGAGACTCGCCACATGGCACCTGGGAAGATTACATCAGCCAGCAAGGCTAACTAAGACCCCGACCCCCTGGAAGTCTGACAACCAATCAGGATACTCTTTCTGGGCCCCAGGAAGTTCAAAGCCAAAGAGACCATAAAACCCGGGGAATTGCTGTATCTTGCACTTTTCTGTTCAGGAACTCAAACCATGTGATCCTGTCCACCATTAAACCATCTTTCCAAGTAGTCTCCATGTTTCTAGTGTCTTTTTCCCGCTTGGAGCAGAACCCAGAAGGATATTTCCTACAATTTGGCACCCCAGATGGGACTCCAAGCTAACCTAACCAATGGACCAGGCCCAGGTAAGCCTCCCTTGCTAGCAGCAGACCCATTGAGTCTTTGAAACTAGGTTTTAAAGGGGTTTTGAGTGTTGAGCTCAAAGGCTGCTTGGAAAGAAGGTGAGTACCTCTAAATTTTAATTTTAAAGCATGGGAAATGTGTGTATACTTGCATGTATGTGTGTGAGGGCCCTTCTTCCAATCACAGCTGGATTTTGTTTCTTCTGTGCATTTCCTAACCGCAGAAAGACCAACAGTCGAGAGCATGGGGGTTTTGCCAGAGCACAGGACCTTCTGTTAGGGAAGGAGGAAGTGTGTGTGTGGGATTCCATCTGGAAAACAGTCTGATTTCACCTCTTTGAGTGACCTCTAGCCGTACCTCTGCCTACTGCTAGCTCCACTGAGCTGTAGGATAGAGAAAGCAAGGGGGAGTTGCCAAATGTAGAAATTTGTGTTTAAAAGGAATGGAAGCTGAGTGAAAGCCAAGCAAAAGTAAAAGGGGGATTAAAAGTAGAAAAGGGAATCCCCGGTTTATTCCAAGAAAGCAGTGTATATGTGTGTATTGAAGTGAGGGAAGTGCTAGTACTAGCTGTAGGGGCAGTGAGCTCCTCCCGAATCCTTTTTTTGATCCGAAAACCTAGACGAATTCCCTAAATAGGAAGGGGCCCGTTTTCGTCAGGGAATCGAAGTCCTTCCCAGAACCTTTTTTCTAAAAAACTGTAGGAGTGTGTCGCCCGGCTACAGCCAAAGTGAACCTTACATTCCAAGGAACATGGGAAGCAGTAGCTCAAGGGTCGTGGGAAATCCCCTTTGTGTGAGTCATTTGTGCAGGGCTGAAAGACATTAGAACAGGGTCCCCTCCTCCCTTGTGTGGGTAATCTTCCCAGGAAAGGCATTGTAACAGGATTAGAGATAAGGGGGGGTAGATAGCTTGCAGGCAGAGTTTGAAAAGGAACAACACATCAGTATTGCAGTTACTAAACAGATAAGGCGGTTTCAACAAAATGGAGACACAACAGATGAGAAAGAAACTGGATTCACATACTTCGGGAAAGAAATGAACAGGTCAAACCATTTAAACACATACAGTGAGTGCAAGATTGCATTTTTTTCCTTGTAAACAAACTTAAAACGTTTCCTCATAAACTTGAGTTGTTACTTTAAGATACAGAGAGGGAAGGAGAAAAAAAAACAAATAAAATGTCTCCTTACTCTGTCTTTGTTGGCCAGACAAACACAGGGCAAAGGCTCTTTCTTTCTTTTTTTCTCTCTCTCTCCCATTTTTCATTGCTTCAACCTTTTTTTTCCCTAACAATTTAAAATTCTTGTCTCTAGGGATCAGATACATTTTACAGTTACAATTACCTCAAGGGTGCACAAAGACTTAGACAGACACACATAAAAACAAGGAGGACAAAGAGAGGAAAGCAGAACTCTGAGATTTACACACACACTGATCATTCCCGCCATAAATCTCAGTTAAATTAGGGAAGGCACAAATCTTAACAAACATACCACATGGTTGCATAGAAGACAAAGAGACAAACAAACAAACAAAGCAAACAAAAAACCCCCACATTCCTATTTATACATTTTCCTTTTCTTTTAAGCAACTTTATTTAGCCAAATTTGTCTCCCGGTGCCATCTTTTATCAGTGCCCATTTTCTACACAATTTCCTGGTTTTCCTTTTACTCATGCCAGCTAAGACTGGAGTCTGCCTGGCATCCCAGGCCACAATCAACTCTTCCAGGGGATTTTCCTCTGCCCTCGAGCTACAGCTTCCCATGATCCTTGAAATGTAAGGCTCAATTTGGCTTAGCCGGGCTATCTAACCTCATCCAGTTTTCAGAAAAAAAAATCTGGGAAGGACTTTGATTCCCTCATAAAGTACGGGCCACCTTCCTTTTAGGGAATTCTGCTAGGTTTTCAGATCAAAAAAAGAGATCCGGGAGGACTTGGCTGCCCCTCCAACGGGTACTAGCACCTCCCCTGTCTATACAGACATACTCAAGAGTTGCTCTCTTTAGACAATTCCAATTAAGTTGGGGGAAAAAATATTTTGAAGATTTAAACAAAATTGTGTTAAAATATATATGGCAGGGTAAAAAGGCAAGGATAAAATTAAAACTGTTGCAAGATGTTAGATTAAGAGGAGGTTTTGGTTTGCCGGATTGGGAATTATATTATCAAGCTTGTAATTTGGTGTGGATTAAAGAATGGATAACATTAAGGAATATTAGATTGTTGAGCTTAGAAGGACATGATTTGTTGTTGGGCTGGCACGCCTTATGTGGTATAAAAGTACAAAAATACAGGGTTGTTTTAGAAGGCATATGATACGAGAATCTTTGTTATTAAACTGGGAGAAGATCAAACAATGTCATTACTTAAAAATTCCAGTCTAGTTATCTCCTATTGAAGCAGTCTCACACTCAATAACATTTAGAAAGGAACAAATTGTCAGATATGGTGAATTAGTAAATGAAAAGGGTGAACTTATGTTGAAGCAAGAACTAGAACAAGAGATTGAAATGGATTGGTTTTCATATATGCAAATACAGTCTAGATATGATAAAGATTCTAAAATGGAGGGTTTTTATAGTAACTTGATGAATTTAGATAAAATTTTAACAGGTTCTAATGACTATGTAATTAAAAAACTATGGTTACTTATTAGAAGTAAAATTGTCAGAAGAACAAGTTAAGGAAACAATAATTGCATGGGGGAAAAATGTTGGTCATGGGATTGATTTAGAGAAGTGGGAAAAACTGTGGTTGCAGAATTATAAAATGACAATGTCAACAGCATATAAGGAGAACCTGTATAAGATGTTTTACAGGTGGCATTTACTCCCGGCGAGAATAGCCAGAATGTACAAGAATAAATCGGAGAAATGTTGGAAGTGTCATCAGACTCCGGGTTCATATTACCATATGTGGTGGACATGTGCAGAAGCCAAAAGATATTGGACTAAAATCCACACATGGCTGGAAAAAATGACAAAGAAACACATTGACTTTAAACCAGAGATATTTTTATTAGGGATCTTACCAGAAACATACAAGAGAGAATTGAGATATTAATTGTGAATGTTTTAACGGCAGCTAGAATTGTATTTGCTAAAAACGGGAGAGAAGATACCTACGGATGACGATGTTATTAAGAAAATTTTGGAGTGTGCTGAAATGAGTAAATTGACATTTGAAATTAGGGAACAAGAAAATAAACAATATTATTTGATATGGGGTTTATTTTATCAATGGTTAGACAAGAAAGCATGGAAATGAAATATGAAACATGAAATGGATAAAATAATAAAACATATAAAGAGGGATTTATTTCCCTTATGGAGAATAAGCTAAAGTCAAATAATTGGTAAAAGAAAATTGTCAGATGTAAATGCCTTATTCTCTAATGTGTAAATAGTGTACAAACAGGGTATCAGGGGTTAACTTATTCTTCACTTCTTAATGTATTCATAATTCACCACTCCCACATATAGCTCCACCCATTGTATATATAAGGAGCTACCTACATCCTTTCCCTTGCTTCTATCTGTGAATATTCAGTGAATATAGAATGCCTATTGTAAATAAAAGAATATATAGTTAAACCTTTAACTCTTGCTAATCTTATTGAGTCTGATCCTGAAAATATTGCAACAAGCTGGTAGCAGAGGATGGTTAATTGACTCAATAAAAAACTTAAAAATGTCTAAGAAAGATAGGCCCAACACCAGGGCCTACAGCAAAGAAATGGAAACGGAACAAGAAATAATCAACGAATCCACAAACGCAATTTCGAGAGAGTCCGAAGAATACACCACTGAAGACGAAGAAATAATTGATGACCAGGAGGAAATCGAAATAGAGAATAACGAACTCAGGTCAGAGATATTAAAACTATTAAAAAGCCAGAAGAATGATGAAAGCCTCATCGCGAACCTCCAAGATATGCTGAAGAACAGCGGAGCAGCGAGAGAGAAAAACATCACTAATGAAAAGCCTAAAGACCCAAAAATAGTGAGTGATATGATTGCGGAGAAAATCATTACAAAGAAGAAAAACGGTGATCCCGCGCGAAAATTTGAATGGCAGCCATCTTGGTTTCAACAGGCCTCCAAGATGAGCGAAGCAGAGCCAATCAGCAAGCACAATTCAAAATTTCTGGCGCGAAAAACGTTATCAGACAACGAAAACGAAAAAGAAGATTCAAACACCTCAGAAGAATCAGAACCAGAAAGTGAGGACGATTCAACAAAACACCAAATAAAATCAGCAATGAAAACGCTCTTTGCTGCATTTGGGCCAAAACTAAGAATTACTAAAAAGATGTCGAAGAAACGAGCGAGCAAGCCAATGCCTCAAGACCTGCCCGCTCCCATCCTGACTACGAGAGCGCTGACGCCCGAACCCAGAGAGCCCTGCCGATACCGCCCTACGCCGCAGACCGAAGCAAGCACCAACGCCCTCAATAGAAGAGGAAGAGCAGCCACCGTCGTCAGGACTCCCAAAGTCGAACCAGAGACCGACTCGTCTGAAGAGGAGCAGAGCGAGCAAGCCGCAATGGGGAGAACCTTCCACGACGACACCGAAGAAGAAATGGACAACGCGCATGCGCGAAACTACGCAGACGGTCCGGGAAGACATGAACTGGAGAGAAAACCATGCAGACTCGTAGCGAGCATCCCCACGCCGTTTTGCAATTTTCTGCATTTACGAGACCACGGACTGCCTCAGGTTGTAAGTAATGGACCCAACAATGTCGGAAATTTACCCAGTGACTTCCCAAAACTAAGGGTTGATGGCATTAATTTACAAGAATGGTATCAACAGCTCCAGGTTGTCTTTATGAAGGAAAACTTACTGTTTTTTATCACTAGTCCCCCAAAAAGACCTTGGACCCTAAAAATAGATTGTTTACACCATAGAGCTTTTTTCTTAATAATATCTAGTGTGTCTCCTGCAATGTATCACAGCATTAAGCCAAATTTGACTGTTTCAGAAATTATTCAATGCATGTTTAATTTGTTTCACAGTGACAGTGTAGCTACCACCACAAGAATATCTAAAGATTTCTTTTCGTCTAGGATAAAACCAGGGGTTTCCATAAGTGAGCATTTAATATCTTTGAACAAAATAAGAGCTGAACTGCATTTGAGGGGGGAGGTGATTTCAGACCAAACAATGAAAAGTGTTATTATCAACTCACTTGATCCATCATGGGACAACTTTATGTCACATTTAGACACAATCAATCTAGGATATTTATCAATAGAAAGTCTGTCCAACAAATTGATAACAGAAGATAATTCAAGAAGGAATCGTTCCAACAATCACACAGAACACAAACCATATAGGAAAGTAGCTTTCCAAGAAAAATATAGTGGAACATTTAAATGTCATAATTGTGGATCCAGGGAACACAATAGAAGAGATTGCCCAAAATTTTTAAAAGAAAGATATAGATCAGAATACAGAAACAAATACGATTATAGACAGCCTTCCATAGAAAGGCATAGATATAGGAGCCCACCAAATCACAAAGAGAATAGAGGGGGCAGAGACAATTCAAAGGATAGAAAATCTGGTTCACTGAATGGATTAAATAAACAAGACAACACTAACACACAGCAAAGTGTGCAACTAATCATACCACTAATAACAAAAATATATTGTCTTCATTTGCAGAAGATAAATTTGTAATTAAGGTAGCTAACCAAGAAAAGGTTCAAGTATTAGGTAGAGGAAATGTAACCTTGCCTGGTCTAGGAAAAATAGAGGGGGTATTACTAATACCTGAAATACCTCATAACATATTAAGTGCCATAAAACTAAGCAGAGATTCTGACATTAACATTGTCTTTTCAAAAGGAAAGGCAACTTTGGAAAAGAATAAAATAAATATAGGCACTGTGATGATTAAAGGAGGCCTACCTTATCTGATAACAAAAGAAAAATGGTTACATAACATTGATTCAAATATGGAAGATTGTATTGAAATAGATGATGAGAATGTTAGCAACAGTGACAATGATGAATGTAAAATATCTCATGATCACACAGATGCACACAATGATAAAAAGCCAAAAATAGGTAAACCAATTCATGATGAGTGTGCTCACATCTTACATAGGAAGTTAGGACATGCCAGTTTTCCTGTAGTACAAAAAATGACTGAACACGCAGAAGGTGTTAAAATAAAAAATTGTGAAAATTATCTGGAATGCTCAGTATGTAAATCTACAAAACTAAAAACTAGTCCCAGGCCAAGAAAATCTACTAGATCAACTAACAAAATTTTTGATTTAGTACACATGGACTTAGTTGGTCCATTAACTCCATCAATCACTTATAGAAAACGTTACTTCCTGACAATAGTGGACGATTATAGCCGCTATGGATTTGTTTATACATTAAAACACAAAGATGAAACATTTCAAAAATTTAAAGAATTTTACAAACGCATAGAAACACAACACAACATCAAAATAAAACAAATTATGACAGATAGAGGATGCGAATTCATGTCTAAAGAATTCTCACAATGGTTAAAAGACAAAGGAATGTTACATTACACATCTAGTCCATTTTCTGCGTTCCAAAACGGGATTGCAGAGAGGAAAAATTCCACATTACAAACCATGATTAGATGCACATTGGAAGATGCTGGCTTAAGCAAACAATTCTGGTCAGAAGCCTTACATTATTCAAATTACACACAAAATAGAACATGGTCCAGCATTGTAAATAAGACACCATATGAAGTGATGTATAATAGAAAACCAAAATTAGCACACATGCATATATTTGGAGTCACAGCAGACATACACATACCTAAACAATTAAGAAGAAAGGGAGAGAATGTGTCCAGAAGACTCAGATTTATGGGATATGAGACTGGCACTAAAGGGTACAGATTCATTGATAGTAATAACAAATTTATAGTCTCCAGAACAGCTGTGTTCCATGAACAAGCCAACTGGTCTAAATTACATCTTAATGAAATATTCCCAAATAAATATAAAGATACAAAATCTCACGAGAAAGGGACTATAGAAAAGCAAAATATCAACAAATATAAAAACAAAACCAAGACTTGGACAAATAGCCAACACAAAATAAAGACAGACACACTAACAAAAAAGGAAGCAAGATATATGCATGATAACGATAGTAAACCCGAAAAAATCATTAGAAACACCAGAAATCAAATGCCAAATAAATACAAGGATTATGTAATGCATATGGATGGTGAACCAACAACACCTAATACATATGAGGAAGTGCTAAAACTTCCTCGCGAAGAAAAAGAAAAATGGGAATTAGCAATGAAGAAAGAGATGGAAAGTTTACAAGGATTAAATGTATTTGCACCTGCAATTGCACCTAAAGATAAAACAATTATTGGTACCAGGTGGATATATAAAATTAAGAATTTAGAGGGAGGCAATACTCTATACAAAGCTAGATTAGTTGCACAGGGTTATGCACAAAAATATCCGGAGGACTATACTGACACGTATTCCCCCACTGTAAGAACAGAGAGTGTCAAAACAGCTCTAGTGGTAGCATCAGCACTCAATCTTGATGTATTCCAATATGACATACAGACTGCGTACTTACACGCAAAACTAGATAAGGAAATATACGTAAGAGCACCTCACAGTCAATACACAAACAGAAATGAGACTTGGTTGTTAAACAAGAGTTTATATGGGCTAAAACAATCTGGTAAACGGTGGTATGATTGTTTAGTAAAGGTACTTAAGACCATGGACTTCAACGCTACCACTGCTGATAATTGTTTCTTTGTCAAGAGGGGTGATGATTACATTGAATTTGTATTGATTTATGTGGATGACATTTTATACATAGGAAAACATAAAGAGAGAAGAGAAACTTTTGTAACTAAATTAAATGAGCATTTCTCGTTGAAATCTTTAGGCAAGGTAAACAAATACCTTGGTGTCCAAATTAATAAGACTAAAAGGGGATTCAAACTTACCCAGAGAGATAAGATCATAGAACTTTTAAATAAATGCAATTTAAACAATGCCAAACCTTGTGATACTCCCATGCAAACTGACTTTCTAAGAAATACTGATGAATCTTCTCCCGAATTCAAGGACAATACATTTTACAGATCAATCATAGGTTCACTCCTTTATATATCTAATTGGACTAGACCAGATATCGCTTTACCACTCAATTTATTATCCAGGCATGTCAGCAAACCAACAATGTATCACTGGGAAGCTGTTAAAAGAATTTTAAGATATCTAAAAAGTACACTAGACTTTTGTTTAATGTTAGAACCTAATGATAATAAAGAACCAAAGCTTACGTGTTATGCAGATGCAGATTGGGCTGGAGACATCTCAG
The DNA here is from genome assembly GCF_059756535.1 of Pantherophis guttatus. Classification (NCBI taxonomy): domain Eukaryota; kingdom Metazoa; phylum Chordata; class Lepidosauria; order Squamata; family Colubridae; genus Pantherophis; species Pantherophis guttatus. Next base: position 70,765,720 of record NC_142068.1, on the reverse strand, counting down.
GCAGAAAAAGTACATCTGGTTATGTATTTCTCTTAAATGACTGTCCAGTTTACTGGTACACTGGTAAACAAGAACTAGTGGCCACTTCAACGACTGAAGCGGAATATGTTTGTTTATCCAAAGCCGCAAATAACCTTGTATGGTTTAATGATTTAATTTCAGATGTTTGGAAAAAACCTGCTTTACCTTTTGTTATGCATGAAGACAATAAAGCAGCCATTGAAATATCTAGATCTGATGCCATTGGACAAAGGTCCAGACATATAGATATAAAATTTAAACATGTGAGACAATTATCTCAGGATGGATTTATTAAAGCAGTGCATTGCGATACTTCAGAACAATTAGCTGATATATTGACAAAGCCTTTACCTTCTAAGCAGCACAAATATTTAACCTCTAAGTTGTATGTTTTGTATTGTCCTGAATCTGAGTGTAACTGGTGCTGTATAACGAATCGGCATTTAGAGGGGGATTTGTCAGATGTAAATGCCTTATTCTCTAATGTGTAAATAGTGTACAAACAGGGTATCAGGGGTTAACTTATTCTTCACTTCTTAATGTATTCATAATTCACCACTCCCACATATAGCTCCACCCATTGTATATATAAGGAGCTACCTACATCCTTTCCCTTGCTTCTATCTGTGAATATTCAGTGAATATAGAATGCCTATTGTAAATAAAAGAATATATAGTTAAACCTTTAACTCTTGCTAATCTTATTGAGTCTGATCCTGAAAATATTGCAACAAAAATAATAATGTAATAAACTGTTAAATAAGAAAATATTGGATAGAGGATTAAGCACAAAAGATTTGTAACCGATCAATACACTTTCTGTAATTGTAATGGATGATAATTGTTTTTTGTTTTAAGTTTTGTTTAAAAATAAAAAAAAAATCAAAAAAAAAGTTGCTCCCTTTAATGGCACCAAAGACTTTCTTTTCCTTTTATTACCCTTTCACTTTCACTCAATACCCGCTCTGCTTCCGTTCCCTTTGAACACAAAGTCCCACGTTCGGCGACCCCCCCCCGCCTTACTTTCTCTATCCTACCGGTAACGGCTCGGTGAAGCCAGCGATAGGCAGAGGTGCGGCTAGAGGTCGCTCAAAGAGGTGAAATAAGACTGTTGTCCGGTTGGAATCCACACACACACTTCCTCCTTCCCTAACAGAAGGTCCTGTGCTCTGGCAAAACCCCCATGCTCTCCAGACTGTTGGTCTTTCTGTGGTTAGGAAATGCACAGAGGAAGCAAGATCCAGCTGTGATTGGGAGAAGGGCCCTCACACACATACATGCAAGCATACACACATTTCCCATGCTTTTCCATGCTTTAAAATTAAAATTTAGAGGTACTCACCTTCTTTCCAAGCAGCCTTTGAGCTCAACACTCAAAACCCCTTTAAAACCTAGTTCCAAATGGCCAAGGTCCACAAAAACTTACCCACAGACTCAATGGGTCTGCTGCTAGCAAGGGAGGCTTATCTGGGCCAGGTCCATTGGTTAGGTTAGCTTGGATTCCCATCTGGGTCACCAAATTGTTAGAAGAAATATCCTTCTGGGTTCAGCTCCAAGTGGGGAAAAAGACACTGGAAACATGGAGACTGCTTGGAAAGATGGTTTAATGGTGGACAGGATCACATGGTTTGAGTTCCTGAACAGAAAAGGCGGAGATGCTGAGCATGCCTTGGTTTTATGCACTCTCTGTGCTTTGAACTTCCTGGAGCCCAGAAAGTTGGACAATGTGACCAGCTCTAATTGTAGAGGGGCAGAAACTGAACTTTGACTAGGTGGGTTTACGCAGGAAATAGCCAGATCTGGTTTTGCCCTCATCGGTGCCGAAATGATGTGCTCAATATTAAGTTTTCCGTTAAGAGATTGGATCGTCTCGGTCATGCTTACTTTGGTTGGGTTCGTCAGTCAGAAACTTGACAGTATCATGTCCTGGAGATCTAAACATAACGGATAAAAGTCTTCAAATGTATGGTCAATTCAAGTTTTCCATATGGAACCCTCTACAGAAGATGAGTTGAGGTTCAGTGCCCATAATCTTCCAGCTAGCAATTCATATGGCCAAGAATTGTAGGTATTTATTTATTTATTTATATTTATTTTATTTTATTTCTATACCGCCCTTCTCCTGCAGGACTCAGGGCAGTGTACAGCCAAGATAAAACATAGCATATAAAATTTAAAAAACAATTTAAAAAACAAATAATTTTGGCCCAGTTTAAAACAACCCAATTAAAACTGAATTCAATTAAAAACTGAGAGGATGGGATCAAGCCAGCCCAGCTAGATGGAATAAGTGTGTTTTCAGGGCCCGATGAAAAGTCCAGAGGTCTGATATCATGCGTATCTCAGGGGGCAGGTCATTCTAGAGGGCAGGTGCTGCCACAGAGAAGGTATGGAAGTCTGACACGCATAAGGACAGCTGGTTGGGAAAAACTTTATAAGTAGAATAAAATCTGCTATAATAAGATTAAAATTCCTTGTTTTGGATGTACTCTACTGCAAAGGAAATGTGATTTCTTTCAAGCATTCCCAATTGTAATCTTCATCTCTTTAGCTGCTGAATTTCATAGAATTAAACAAAAACAAATCAGAACAATTGTCCTGGCGATTTCTCTATAGCCCACCATCAATGAAGAGAAGTCGAAGTATTTTTAGGACACAAATTGCAAAGAGTTGCCAAACTGATTTCTCCTTTTCACCACTCCTTATGGGCCTGTAAAGTGACAAAAGTTCTAAAATGTAGCAGAAAAATTAAGGGCAAAATATTCAGGCGACTTAATGTTGAATCCTCCTTTTAACATTTTCATAATGCCCCATGTGACACAGCCGTAAGATGTATATGACAGAGGATGGAATCTGATGGAGTCTGTATACCTCTAGCATTCAAGACATTAACATTCTTGGGAAGAAGAAATCTCATTCCAACCAGTTTAAGGAAAACAACCATCTTCACTGGGTTCAATTTTTGCTCTTTGTTGTTCTGCATTGCCTTCTTAGGCTGGTGAAAAGCTCTGTTGCAATGAAGCCACTTTCCAACACCGCAGACAAGTTCTTCCACTGATCTGCAACCCATTTCATTCGATATTTAATTCTAATACACATTCAAAACTTTCAGGATAGCAATTAAGGCAGTTGAAGCATATTTCATTATAAAAGATCAAGAATTTATTTCCAAGAGAACAGTCTCTTCTACACATGATATTGCCTTTAAAATGCCCACTCCCTCGAAAACACCCAAGTTTTCCAGATGTCCCAGAAAATATAAAGCATGCATCTGTTTCCAAAACTAGGACTACAATTCAAGAAGCCTGCCCTGCAAGCCTTTTCCTACTGAAACAAACAAAAATATTTCTTCTTTCCATATTACGGAGAGGTGCACCTTTAAGTACGTGTTGCAAAATCCACAGGAGGATTTTAAGGCAGGAAATCTACTCTGTAAAAACTTTGCAGGATCGTTTGTGTTTAAAGAACCAAAGTGCTTGCTTTCCAAGTGCTTCTTTTACATTTTAAGCAGACAAGGAGTGAGCACTTTGGAATGAGCTGTCAACGTAAATTTCACAGATGTAAAATTTAAACTATTACTAGTTATCCTTATTGATTCCCTATCCAAACTATTTAAGTGCACTTTGAAAGGGATTTGTTCCAACAAAATAAGCAAAATAAAATAATCACACATGGACAGCCATTTTATATAGCTTTCACAGCCTCGGTATCATGGACATTAGCAAGGTTCAATAAATTGTCTTTTTCCTCTAACTCTCATTTCAAAAGTTATCTGAATAGTCTAAAAAGAGCAGCACTGCAAGGCGTTTGGTATCATTCATTACCTATTTTTGCCTTTCCATTAAAACTGCATGAATTTAAAAAAACTTACAGTATATGACAAATGCAGTTTCCGTTTCTTAAGGTATTGCTAGAAGGCTTGTGTCAGAATAATACTATACGTAGGTAAAAAGCAAGACTTCTTTTCACACTGCATCAGTGTTTTGGGACTACAACTTCAAGTAATCAATGGGCATATTGAGCTTTCCGCATCATCTGAATCATATCTCTGAACATGCGCTGTGGGGCATCAAGGCCCCAGATGAAATCCAGATGTTCCCAATCTGGGATCTCCTTGTGGTATATCAAGTTTGGGATCATAGACATTAATATAGCAGCGTCCTTTTTGTCTGCCAGCCAGTCCTGGCCACCCGTCCATATAGCTGTTGGGACAAGCATCTTTTCCATTTTGTAGGGAGGTGGTATTGGCTAAGAAAGAAGGAAAAATAATGGTTAAAAAATCCAAAGAGATTCTCATCCTGATGTCACCACTGAGCAAATTGGCTGAGGTTGTAGTTTGGCAACAACTGGAAAGCCAAGGTTCTGTAGATCTGTTCAACAAGTCATCTGGGACAACCTACCGTATTTTTCCGTGTATAATATGCTACTTTTTCTTTAAAATATTTACTTGAAAATGGAGGGGCATCTTATACGCGGGGGGGAGGGGGGGAGGCAGGGTGGAGGCAGAGAGGAGGTGGCGTGCCCCATCCCCATCCTCCAGCTTCTCTACCTTACATGCAGCTCTATCATTCCTCTCTATTGTAGTTTTTTCCTGTATACATTGCCTAGAGTGGCCATGTGATCCAGGAAACAACTATGATAGAGTTCATATCTATTGTTCCTGTGATGCATTTCCTGTTCTTATATTACTCTCTCTCTAATAAGATGGCTTCTGCACAGTGATGGCTTGTAGTGTGCTTACTTACTCTTACTCTACATGAAACATGGGGGCGTCCTATACATGGGGGTCTCTCTCTCTCTCCCTCCCCCTCCCCCCCTCTCTCTACAATTACAAATCAGTGCCACTCATTTTAGCCACTTCATTTGAAACAGGTTTCCACAGATGATTAACTCTCTAAGTAGATACAAATGGGAATATTTTTTTTGCCCAGAAAGCACAATTATAAATGGGAAAGGTGGGGGACACCTCATCACTGCCTTAGGATAAGGCCATTCACAAGAAAAATTATGTATTTGCAGAGGAGGAGGAGGAAGAGGAGGAGGAGGAGGAGGAGGAAGCATCATCATCATCATCATTATTATCATCATCATTATTATTATTACAGGTAGTCCTCGATTTATAAGAGTTCATTTAGTGACCATTCAAAGTTACAACATCACCATGGTCACGTGATCTTAATTCAGACACTTTGCAGCTGACTCATATTCATGCCATTTGCAGTGTCCTGGGGTCACATGGACACCTTTTCTGATCTTCTGACGAGCAAAGTCAATAGGGAAGCCAGATTTACTTATCAACCATGTTACAAATTTAACAACTACGGTAATTCACTTAACAAGAGTGGCAAGACATGTCATAAAATGGGGCAAAATTCACTTAACACCTGTCTCGTTTAACATCAGAAATTCTGGGCTCAATTGTGGTCGTAAGTCGAGGACGACCTGTATACTGGTTATCTGATAATACTGCAGTGTAATATGTCTCTCCCTTTGGAAATTCTTACCTGGTTATAATGAGCCATATTTTCTTTTTTGCTTCCCCAGTCAAATGCTCTGTTTTCCCCAGACTTTACAACCTGAAAATAAAGTTACTTTTAAAGGTGTGTATGCCTTCAAAAATATGTATGTATGTATGTATGTATGTATGTATCTATCTATCTATGTATCTATGTATCTATGTCTTCTCAAGTTTTCGCAGGTGTGTATATGTAAAAAGTTAAAATCTGGGGTGTTTTCTCGCGTCATTAAAAGTCTGTTAATTGAAATCCTGGCTAAAATACCATCTTAAAATCCTCCAAAATCCCAACAAAACACTTTGTAAGGTCTTTTGAGACTGGCTAAAATCCTAACAAACACTTTAAAAGTTTTCTTTTTGGCAACGTTTCGACAAGCTCTTTAACTTGTCATCATCGGACCCCTACTTTCAGTTTAGCTGTGGGTATGTTGCGAGATCGGAGTTGTCGCTTTTCTATGTTCGCTGCTGCTGACATATGCTGGTTAGCCTGCAACTCTATGTCCTGATTGGAGGGCAGCAGTTTTTTCTCCTGCTTCATTAGCCTAGCTGCAGCCTGACTGCATGTTAAAGGCCCAGCTTTCTCTGGTTCCCTATTACTAACTGTCAAAGAAGGAAGGATTCTGGTAGGCATCACAACACCGCTGATTGCCTATTGAGATCTCAGCCTATTTTCTGGCTCGGTTCTCTCTCTCTCCCTACTGCTAGCTATCATCTGCAAAGAGGGAAGGACTCTGGCAGGCATTACAACACCACTGATTGCCTGTTGGGATCTCTGCCTATCCTCTGATGTTAAAACTCGAGTTTCCCTCAGTGCAGGTCTCCAAATACTTGATAACCTAGAAGCGTCATCTCATCTATTCATATTCTGCGGCCTCTTTTTAATTTCGATAGCCTTCCTAATTATTCTCTTAATAAGATGTTCCTCTTTCACCACTGTTCTAGTATTGTTGAAGCTTGTCGAAACGTTGCCAAAAAGAAAACTTTTAAAGTGTTGGTTAGGATTTTAGCCAGAGTCTCAAAAGACCTTACAAAGTGTTTTGTTGGGATTTTGGAGGATTTTAAGCTGGGATTTTAGCCAGGATTTTAATTATTTCAATTAACAGACTTTTAATGATGAGGGAAAACACCCGAGATTTTAACTTTTTACACACACACACACACACACACATATATATTCCATCGATCCATCCATCGATCTATCCATCCATCCATCCATTCATTCAATTTACTGCCTTTCTACTCTGTGGCATTTATTATATGTTGGAAGAAAAAACAAACTATCAGATATAGCAATTTTTTTGTAACACTTGTTTACCTGCCCATTATTGAGAAATACACAGCTGTGTATATTTTCCAAAGTCTTCCCATACTGGCAGACATCAAGGATTTAGTGCAAATAATGGCACTGAGTAATCTTAACATCCACCTTCTATTGAGGGAATTTCTTTAGAAGTAAGACTTCCAAAGTTCAGCTGGTCTTACTCTAGGGGTGGGTTCTAAAATTTTTTACTACTTGTTCTGTGGGCATGGCATATTCTGTGGGCGTGACTGGATGGTCATGTGACAATTATTTAGGATTTAGCAGAGGTACTGGTCTACCAGGCTTTTAACTGCTTGCAGAGCTGTACCGATCTACCCATTTATTTTTGCAGGCACTGATCTACTCATGTATTTTTGCAAGCACTGGTCTACCCATTTATTTTTGCAGGCACTGATCTATTCATGTATTTTTGCAGGCATTGATCTACTCCTGTATTTTTGCAGGCACCGGTCTACTCATTTGTTTTCTTTTAATACTTCTTTTGATCAGCTGTAGGGTGGCCCTTTGAAGCCTTGGGGCAAGAGTTTAAACAGTTTTTTTTCCCCTCTAGCCGATTAGCTGGGACTCAGGAGGCAGCAATAAATTGGGGGTGGGGCCAAATAAAAGGTAAGAATAATGCGGGGGGGGGGGCAGTACTGCTTCGGTGATGTCATATCGTCACTGCTACCGGCTCGGCGGAACCGGGCTTAACCGGGAGGAACCCACCACTGTCTTACTCCTAGAACAGCACATGCAGAATTGCAATAAAGTAAAAACTAACATTAGAATCATGACTCATAAATGCAAGCCAATAACCTAGACACCATTGTGGCAAGCATTAATCAATCAGACTGGGGATTTCAACTCTACCTGACTCCAGTGAAGCATATTCTGGACAGATGTTCCAGCTGGGCAGTGTGTTGAATATACTTCTACACGGCTCTGAAAACCACAGTGAAATGATTAGCTAAATCTATAACCAAGTATATCAATTACTTCTTTTTAAAAATTTCATCTTAAAGGGAAAAGTGCATCAGGACTTAACATTTGGCCATTATGTCCAAATGCAATTGACCCTGGCTAATCTCGGAAAAGCTAAGAAGGGCTGATCTGACTATTTTTTGAATGAACTAGACCAGGGGTGTTAAACTCAAGGCCAGCGGGCCAAATCCAGCCTGCTAAATGCTTAGATCTGGCCGTGGGGCCGGCCTGGAAATAACAAAGGACTGGCCCACAGTGCCTCTGCTAGCAGAAACGGGCCACAGCCCCCCCCCCCTCAATTTTTGGCCTGGACGGCCTCTTCCTGGCCAAAATGGGTTTTGGCTGGTAGGGTGCTACAGGAGGCTGTCCAGGCCGAAAACAGGGCACGCGGGGGCTGCGCCTCCCCATACCCCATTTTGGCCAGCAGGGTGCTGCAGGAGGCCGTCCGTCCCATCTCCTTCCCCCCTCCCCCTCCTCCAGCCGACCTGTGGAGAATAACTAGAATGCTGATCTGGCCCTCCAAGAAATCCAGTTTGACACCCCTGAACTAGACTAATTTAGGCAAATGAAAAACAGTTCAACTTCAGGGAATCTTTAGCATTTGAGAGACACCATCTTGCCATTCTTAAGCTGGCTATGATTCTCAGTCTTTCATTACCAAATAGCTGAGATATAAGCTTAGAGAAGAGTATTTGCCTGTCCGATAACATGCACAATGTTATTTTTTTTAAAAAAAAAATTACAGATTAATTCATTTCCTTTCAAAACAGAGTTTACACATTTAGGCTCTTTAATTCACGCTCTTACCATGTTTAGGTTTTTCTCATTAAATCCACACAGGAGAAAGAAAAAGTTGCCACAAAGATCATCAAGTAAAATACGGCTGCAGATGTGGGTAGCAAACCATTTTATTAGAGCATTCTGGGGGAAAAACTGCTTCGTTCCAAACATTTCCTGCCAAAATAAGAATAGTATAACATAGGTCACTTTGCTGGAAAATAAAGATGCTTCTAAATATGATTAACATAGAATCATAGGGCTAGACAATAAGTAATGGGTGGAAGATCATTCAAGAGAGATTCACCCTAGAACTAAGGAGAAATTTCCTGAAAGTAAGAATAATTAATCAGTGGAAAAGCTTGCCTCCCAAAATTTTGGATGCTCTATCACTGAAGGTGTTCAAGAAGAGACTATGCAGCCATTTATCCAGAGTGATCTAAGATTTCCTGCCATGGGCAGAGGGTTGGACTAGTAACCTCTGAAGCAGGGGTGTCAAACTCACATCGTCATGTCGTCACGTGACGTATTGCAACTTTCCCCCTTTGCTAAAACAGGAGTGGCCAGCGTGTGACGCATCCAGCCCACGAGCCGTGAGTTTGACACCCTTGCTCTAAAGTCTTTGTCAACCCTATTATTCTATGTTCTATGTTATTGCCAAATTTACAAAACACCAACGCTAAATTTGGAAAATAAATCCATACTGTATGATTCAGTGGACCAAAAAAACCCTTGGTCACAATGCTACAGCAGTGAGAAAATACTGTATGTGGAGGAACAGAATGAAATTAATTCTGTATCAATGGTACCCAACATCTTTATACATCTGACCAAGATGTATAAAGGTATTTCAAATGTCTGCTGGAAAGAAGGTACTTTTTATCATATTTGGTAGAATTAGGATAAAGCAAGAAATATTGGAGGCAGGTTTATCCTTTAATTCAGAACATTCGTAAAACAAACATAAAACTGAAACCAGAAGTTTTCTTTTAGAACTACTGGATAAATCTTGAAAAAAAATATGAACATTTATCAACTATGTTGACTGCAGCAAATTCCGTATGCGCAAAAATGAAAGGATGTGTCAATTCCTACAAAGGAAAAATAGATGGAAACGGTGATGGAGTTGCCGAGAAGACAAAATTAACTGTTTTAATTAAAGAACGTATCCAGTTTTGTTTACATTCGGGAGACTGCTTCCGGATTTTGCGTTCAAAATGGTGGTGGTCGGGGGGATGAAATTTTGATTTTGGAGTTTGTTGTTAAATTTACATTTAATTTTTTAAAAAACGTTAAATTCATTTGTTGTTATAGAAATAGGTAGTATTTACTAATTATGTAGAAATAAAAAATGACATTCTAATTTTATGTGCACTTTACTGCACATAAAAAAAGTTGGAAGTCACTGCTTTTATTTCCTTTCCAGTTACCTTTCCCCTTTTCCCTTCTCATTTTTCCTATTATCTTTATTTCTATTTGAATTTTATATTAAGATAAACTTCAATTAATTTTTTTTAAAAGGCTAAACACATTACCATTGTGATTTTAATGTAGTTGAGTAAGCTGATATGGCTTCATTCACATATTCTGCTAGATCTTAATGAACGGATTCATTTGTACCAATATGTTGTACCAAAATAAACTATTCTGAATCTTCCTGCAATGAATCTACCCAGTCATTAAGAGGCAGAAAAATGCCACATATCTGATTCAAGGAATGTCAACTCCCTCATTTGGGATAGAAGTACATCTACTTAAGTTAATTAAGGACATCTACTAATTTTCTTTCAATGTGGAAAACCAGAATTAAAAATATGCTTTTTATTTCATATATTCTATGGCATCATAACTATGACAGTTATATCATGATTGAACTGCTCCTAGAGTTAGGAAGTTTTTCCTAATATTTAATCAGAAGTTGTCTTCCTGCAACATTCAATCTGTATTTTGAGGTGGGGGGAGGGCTTAGAAGGGAGTCATATTCTAAAAAAGAACTGAGAGCATGACACAGAGAAAATGTTACATTTGATTTAATATACAATAGATCGTATGATTGCTCACTCTTAATAGAGCTTTCGGAGGCACTCGGGACATTTTCTGCAATGTATTCTGTATTAATTTCAGCAGATTAATCCATGTGGGCAGGATCCTCGTGGCTACTTCAGTGAAACTGAAACTGCTATCAAGGCTCTTGACTCATGCCAAGAAGATCAGCAATTACTATTTTTTTTCAACCTGAGAGGGTACTTCATCTTTTCAAGAAAGTTGGCAGTAGAACCTCACAGTAGTAAGAACAGGTAAAACACACAACACTCAATTCAAGTATTTTCTAGGCACCAACTCAATAGAGAACTTGGAGCAACTGAACATCTCTCGTTCTCAATCTACGACTGGCAAAATGAGCCAAACCAATGCACTGGGAGGACATTGTTTAAATGCTAAATGTTATAATTACAAAATCATCAAACTCTGCTTTATTTGATACATTCTGGTCCATTTCCCACTATGGTTTTAATACTGAATTCATGGTACTTCAGAGTAAATTTTGCATGTTCAATAATTAAACTATTGGCAGCAAAGATTAACTTTTGTATTACAGGACTGGTGTTACTACTGAGAATGCCACTTAACCTAGATTAAGGTTAAGATTAAGGTTAAGTTTATCTATCTATCTATCTATCTATCTATCTATCTATCTATCTATCTATCATCTATCTATCTATCTATCTATCTATCCATCCATCGATCCATTCATCTATCTATCTAAGAATAGATAGATAGATATCTAAGGTGCTCGCTAAGAAAGGATTTTTCGAAATGACCATCAGATTATTAGTATTTCTTATTATTAACATGCTCTGATGCTAAGGAGTTAGATGTTCTACTCCCCCTCCCCACCTGAAAAGAACTCTGTTCCAACTGCCAGTTGCCTTATATTAACAGGCGCTGATGCTAAGGAGTTACACTTTCTACATAAATTTTCAAGCGTTAACTGTCAATTTATCAAGCCCAATCACATAGTTTTGTAACGAAGCAGGGGTATCCAGCTACTAGTATTTAATAAAACAACATGCAGAAACACGGAGTGTGCAATGTGGAACAAGTCCTGTGAAAGTAGGTCACACCATTTCATTGTTTAAATTTTATCTATGCAAGATTTTGATTAGCCTAACGCAGGGCTTATAAGCTTTTGTCTGCACCAGAAGAACAACTTACCACCACAATTGAACCAGTTGTTAAGTGAGTTTTGGCCCCATTTTATAACCTTTCTTGCCAGTTTTTAAGAGAAACCCTGCAGATGTTATATTAGATGTTGCAGTGCCCTCAGGACACTGCAACCGTCATAAATATGAATCAGTTGCCAAGCATCTGAATTTTTGAACATGTGACCAGAGGGATGCTACAACGATGGCAAGTGTGAAAAATGGTCACACCTGGAAGCCATCTTTTTCACTGGGCCTTCAGGCCTGTCACATTTACTACTGTGGGAAACTGGGAGGGGGGACTGTATGGAGCCAGGGTGATATATAGTCATGATAACATTCCTTTCTCAGAGAGTCAAGGACATCTTGCCCTGCACCTGGACAGTTGGAGCTGGGAGGCATCTCCAGTTGGGACGGTGTTTTGATTGGACCATGTGATGGACATGTGGGTGTTGGGCAGGGTCTTGAACTTTCCTTTGGGTGGGGAAACCTGGAAGCTTTCAGATTTGGGTTTTCCAAGATGTGCCAATATGGCATCTCTAATAAAATGGAACTTTGAGGAAACTCAAGCCTCAGAGTTTTCTTTCATTGGGGGTGTTATTTGGAACCCTGACACATAAGTCACTTTTTTCAGTGCCATTGTAACTTTAAACAGATAGTAAAAGAATGACAGTAAATTGAGGACTACCTGTAAGCTGGGACTGATAATCAGAAGAACTGCTTTCAACGTTTTTTTTTTTCTCAAATACTAATCCATCCAAAGTGAAATCTAATCTATAATAGTTCACATGTTTCTTAAATTAGGATTTTCCCCATTTTATACTCATTTTAAGATTCTGCACAACAAGGCCCTGCAAGCAACAAGGCCAAGAAAGTAACTTCTTATAGTGTGGTGAAAGTAAGTCACCACATTATAAAAAAGATGTTCAGACTCGATTAGGGGACTGGAGGCTAAAACATATGATGAATGGTTGTAGGAATTGGGCATGGCTAGTCTAGTGTAGAGAAGGACCAGAGGAGACACGATAGCAGTGTTCCAATATTTGAGGGGCTGCCACAGAGAGGAAGGGGTCAGGCTAGTTCCCAAGGCACCCCAAGGCCAGACAAGGAATAACCGATGGAAACTGATCGAGAGATTCAACCTAGAAATAAGGAGAAATTTTCTGACAGTGAGAACAATCAACCAATGGAACAGAAGTTGCCTTCAGAAGTTGTGGGAGCTTCATCACTGGAAGCTTTCAAAAAGAGACTGGATTTGTCAAATGGTGTAGGGTCTCCTGCCTGGGCTGGGGGTTGGATTAGATGACCTACAAGGTCCCTTCCAACTCTGTTAATCTGTTGATAAATCCCTATGTGGTGTTTTGGTGGTGTTTTTTCTTTCAAAACCTCTGCTGGACAGCTTTCAATAATTTTGGGGAAAGGGGTAATGGACATCTTTAAAAAGCGACTTTGGGTCAACCTCCCTCTTCCCCGCTATGGAAGGAAAAGAGGAGGAAGCAGAATAGACAGACATCATCTATGATGCCCCAGAACATCTCAAGTCACACAGGTGGTGTCTGTTTAAAACTCGGTTCCTTGTTAAGACTTTTGTTCAAAGGCACGTCGGTCTTTTGTTCAAGTATGTACAAAAAGAAATGTAGTACTACATCACCTAACATCTGCACTTTGTGGTTCAAGCAAATATTTTAAATAAAACACATACTTTAAGTAGCAATTCGGGAATCACTCCAAGTTTGACCAAAGCACCGGATGAAAACGTTGCAGTCATAACAGGTGCCAATGCAAAAAATATGTTTATCTTTTTTGCCAACTCTGGAAAAGTTGAAAACGCTATGAAACCTGGAGGAGGGAGAAACATGAAAGACATGAATAGATCTTAAACTAGGCGTCTGAACAAAATCAGTAGGAAAACAATTTGTTGCATATTCCACAAAAGCAATTGTATTTTTTATAATTTTTAGTGTTTATAGCTAGCATCATTAAAGCAAAAGGGGACTTTCTCCGTGCCTGAAGAATGTTTTCATCCATTTTTCTTTATAAATCCAAAGCAGCTTTCAAAATGATTAAACACTCTGAAATTTGATATAAAAATCTCTTTTGCTATGATGAAAAAAAATTGATTTCTTTTTTTACACAGGCATCCGCTAATTACATAGGGTGTGACATTTTTAAAAAAGGCAGGCAACAAACCACAAGGAGAATTTAACATATTGTGCAGACACACTATATGCCTGGGGTCTCCAACCTTGGCAACTTTGACTTGTGGACCTCAGCTTTGCTGGCTGAGGAATTCTGGGAGTTGAAGTCCACAAGTCTTAAAGTTCCAAGGTTGGAGACCCCTGTAAGCATATATCCCTTAGTTCCACTGAAATTGGGGCATTCATTTGGTCCAAGACATCTTTAATTCAGTCCAGAGTCATTTCAAAATTTAAAGTCTTCATTCAAGCTTTCATACATAAATACTTTCCATTATTTAAAACATGTCTTTCCTAAACTAATACCCTTCAGATTACACATTCCACAAGCTGCAGTCATAACTCATCTGGAAAACATCAATTTAAGGAATACTGATGAAGATTATTTACCTGTACTAGGGATAATTATTATTTTATAGATAAGCATTATGACATTCAACTTCACCTACATAGCTATTAAAATTACCAGTGTAATTTTAGCAAAGTAGTTTGTTAACCTACCTGTGGTGGTGCCTTGAGAATGACCAACATAGAAGAGTTGCTCTTGACCAGTTTTGTTCAAGACAAAGTTTATTGAAGCCGGAATGTCATACTTAGCCATTTCATCAAAACTAAAGAGGAGAGGGGAATCCATCAGAGTTACACATAACATAAAGAAGCAGGATCCATATTATCCAAGCTGCCATACATTGAAATATTATCCAGTCAATGAGGGAAAGATACCAGGGTTCAAGTCATATTAGGGTTCATGAGTCCTTTACTGACCTATCAAGACACTTCTGGTTTAGCTTCTTTACTTACAATGGAGATGTGGCTTGTTTTAAAAGACTAAGTTAAAGATGAAACAACTATAAAATGCAACTAAGATTAGCAACGGCAATAAGAGTATCTGAGAAACCTCTCTGCATTCTGCAAAAAAGCTTTCAAGAATCATGACCAATTTTATGCCACTGTGATTTTTATTTGTATAGTCTTCCAATGATTCCATAGTTTGCTTCTCAAGATCCTGCAACCTACCCAGAAGAATATAAGCACGTGTCCCTCTTTACTTACTTGCACTCTCATTTATTTGATTTATATTCCACCTTCAGGAGCTCAAAGTGGCCTACACGCCATTCACTCTTCCCATTTTTCCAAACTACAACAACTTTGATATCTACGCAAAGAAACAGCAACTGGCTGAAAAATATCCATTGATCTTTTATAGCTGGGAGTCATCTGGAATCTAGGTCTTTTAATCCAGTGTTTCTCAATCTCAAGAACTTTTAAGATTTCTGCACTTCAGCTCCTAAAATTGCCAAAGTGAGCTTTGGGAAAGTGCCAGGACGAAAATGTAATTGGCAATGTTCTTTATGAAAGCAAAAGGGCCAGTTTACATATTATGGATTTGGTGAAGAAGTCATAGTCAAGTTTCACCCATATAGCAGTGATTCACCATACAAATCAAGCAATATGCATCGGCCATCATATGTCGTCCTCCTTAGATATCAGCACTAGCACCAGTTTGTCATACAGCGTGAACTATATAAATATCATATAATGGCAATAATCAAGTGTTATCTCTTATTCCTAGCTGTATAGAACCAATAGGGCTGCCTCCACTGGCCAGACAGGGACAATTAAAGGGCTAGGTGTGACTGGTGGGCTGTAGAAGCCCAGGTCTGCTCTAGGTGTATTGCTCTAGCTAGGTCTTCTGCTTTAGAATAGCAGTTTAGCAGTTCTTACTGCCACCATCTATAATATGCACACATACACTTTCATTAATAAAGCTATAAAAAGCAGGCACATGGCACATAAGGATAGGTAAAGGGGCAAAACCAAAGAAGTCCTAATGTTTAGTAAATTTGTCTACCTGAACATCCAGTATTCTTTTTCCTTTGTGGTATACTTGATGTGTTTTCGGGACCAAGTGTTTCCTCTGCTGTTCCCTAACCAAACATCAAAACCAGCATCAGCTAGCACAAAGCCCAGGCTGTTATAGTCTAGGTTAGTCACCCAGTTACTGCCATCAGCAAGTAAGCCATGTTGCAGAAACACCGCTGGTCTTGGTTCTGAAAGGGAAACATTTTACACATAGTTAGAAGCAGGAAAAAAAACATCCTCTCCTAAGGCAAGAAAGTTTTCCACAGCCGTTTGTGGATTTGTGTACAAATGCCTTTCTTTGAACGACAGCAGATTCGATGCATAAATACACTGATGCTAATGTAATCTCTTCAAAGAGATTCCCAAGAGGAGAATTCATGAATTTGTGATTAGGTTCACATATTTATATGCCGCCCGACTCTCAGGATTTCTAGGTGGTTTACAAATGATTTAAAACAGGGGGCCCCATTCCTCGATTTGTGGAATGACACTGGTCCCCGGCATGGCAGAAACTGGGCCACGCACATACGCAAAGCGCTATTCGCGGGATGCAGGCATGTGAAACTACGTCCTCTCTGCTCCACGGAAAATCCAAGGAACCAGTCCCCAGTGCCCAAAAGGTTGGGGGCTGCCAATTTAAAACAAAGGTACCTTCTTGTGGCTTGACCATTTGTGATCCCTCTACCAAGTCACCTGATTTTGACTTGCCTCGTTCTCTCCGGTTGTAACTGAACAGAATTAGGTGTGATATTGGAAGAAGAGACTGCACCCCAGGGTTGTCAAACTGGCGGCCCATGGGCTGGATGCATCACATTCAGGCCACGCCCACCCCAGCTCCGCAAAGGAAAAAAAACATCGTGAAACATCACGTGACGGCAACATGACACTGGAAGTTTGACACCCTTGCTCTACCCTATATCAGTGGGGATGGAAAGATCCCCCTTGTGATTCTGGGGCCAATATGCAAAGTATTAAACATATTAGGCAAGACTGCACACAACGTGTATTCTCTGGTTTCCTAGAAGATCTGCACGAAGCAATGCCTGGATAGCTGGATTGGACATCCAGTTATGAGACCTCTGCCGAATCTCCATAGAAGTTTTATATACAATTATGTGGACTGTGTATATTTGTTTACTTCTCTTCTGTCATGCTGTCAGCATATGCTAAATAATAATTTAAAATATGATAATAAAAATGACAAGGATAAAAGAGGGTAGGGATGGCAGAATAACAAACCAGGTGGAAACATCACCACCAACAAAAACAACCTAAGTTTAAAGGGAACCTGAGCCAGTTCTTCAGCCGCTCAGCATGGTACATAATTCAGCTGAGCATATCAATCAGTCAACCTGAGGGTGGAAGGAGGAGGAGGGTGGGCTACAGAAGAATTAAAAAAAAAAAGAAGGATCCTATGAGACAGAATTTTCTTGGAGATGTAATAAAGACAATACTTTAAAACACATGTTTTTACAATGTCCTACAGTTACTAAATTTTTAGAGAAAGTAGTGGAGCGGATAACCATCAACTGCCGAGATGGTTGCAAATGATCTCATAGAAAAGAAAAGAATTGGGATGGGTAGGTCTCCTTTTTATATTGTACAGAGAAGCAGGAAAACTCAAGAAGCCAAATTAGCCTCAAGGCTTGACATCACTGATGAAGATATCCAACCTCAAAAACAAGAACTGAGATTTCCTGCTGGGTTGCATTTATTTAATTTGCCATACCTTTAAGAAGCTGAAACACCTTGCAATCTGAAGCATTATGGCAGCAATAGTACGGTAGAATTATTTTTTTTACTAAATTTATATGCCACCCATTTATAGGCCACCCATCTCACTATCTAGAACAGAATATAATAACAGAGATGGAAGGGATCTTGGAGGTCTTCTAGTCTAACACCCTGCTTAGGCAGGAAGCCCTACACCACTTCAGACAAATGGCTATCCAATCTCTTCTTAAAAACGTCCAGTGTTGGAGCATTCACAACTTCTGGAGGCAAGTCGTTCCACTGATTAATTGTTGTCAGGAAATTTCTCTTTAGTTCTAGGTTGCTTCTCTCCTTGATTAGTTTCCACCCATTGCTTCTTGTTCTACCCTCAGGTACTTTGGAGAATAGCTTGATTCCCCCTTCTGGCAGCCCCTGAGATTTTTGGAACACTGCTATCATGTCACCCCTAGTCCTTCTTTTCGTTAAACTAGACATACCCAATTCCAGCAACCGACTCTTTGATGAGTGAATTTTTTTCATTCTATCAGGGTTTTTTTTTCCTATTAGGCACAAAGATCAGTAGAATTCTGGCCATTCCATTTCAATGGTTCACAAGTGTCTCTTGGACTAATGTCCTTATTGAACTGAGCAGAGTAATTAAACAAATTAAAATATATTGGGAATAGGAAACAATCACTTTAACAAGGACAGACAATATTTATAAATGATTTATAGACTTTCATAATACTCTATTATCTGTTTACAAACATATACTTACCCTTGGTTTTCTGACTTAATTTCCCATAAGGAATTCTATTAATACCTAGGTAATATCCATCATCTGTCACCACCTCATATTCCTCACTGGGATATCCTCTGAATAAAATAAGTTCACTCTAAAAGAGAAACAAATCAAAGATAGTGCTGCTCATTATTAAGTTATTCTAAAGTGCCTAGGCCAGCCTTCACCTATTTAATGTTCTCAAGATGTTTTGGACTGCTATTCCTGGTATTGCAAACTTTTAGCAACACTAGCTAGGAATTTTGGAGAGTTTGTTGGCTCAAAATATCTAGAGAGGCTGAAAAAGGCTGGCCTAGATATTTTATTTCTCTTCCCTAAACACAAATCATTCAAAAAGCAAATTCTATATATCAAAGGACGAAATAAAGTCACAATGTAGATATTATGGTAAACATGAAAAAAGTTCCCTTAATGTGCAAACCAGCTATTGCTGTAACTGTCAGATGACCAACGAACCAAAATAAAGCAATAAAGCTGAAGCAACTCATCTCTGTATCTGATAAGTAGCTTGGGCAACTATCCACTTGCTTCAATGTTCACAGTTGCTTAACAATGGTTTAGCAACTCCAAAGAAGGCCCAAATGCCACTCTATATACCTACTGGTAGTATAGTGGTTTGAATGCAGGATTGCAGGCCAACTCTGCCCAAAGCCTGGGTTTCGATCCTGACAGGGCTCAAGGTTGACTCAGCCTTCCATCCTTCCAAGGTCGGTAAAATGAGGACCCAGAAGGTTGAGAGCAATAGACTGCCATTGTGAACCACCCAGAGTGTGCTGTAAAGCATTATGGTGCTTTACATAGAGTGCTATTGCCAACGGTCCAACTAGCGGACACCCAAAAAAGCAGGCACTCTTGGAAACTTCAAAATTCCAAAGGTGAAACTTTTGAGTACACCATTTTGGCACTGAGGAATTAAAACCAGGTTTAATTCAGGGTTAACCTCAGGGTTTTTCCAGCACAATGCTCTATGGTTGGATTTCCCTTCCTCCCACCCATCATGATGACACTGTGTAATAATGAATAAGGCTTTTGTTTTGCCTTTGTTGGCACCTGCAGTAGTGACCTTGGTATGTCTCGGTTCACACAGTCTATTCTTGAAGCGTTTGCATTCTTTCTCACCCATTCCTCCTCTAGTTCTTTGGTAAGTTGAATAGCAGTAAGTGGTTAACTGGTTCAGAAGTGATTCAAACTTGACAGCTATTAGTATTCCATTGTTACTGATCAACACAGATATGATAGATAGCCATGTATATATCCAAACGTATTTTCTGGATTACCGTAACATGAGCCACCCTTGAAAAGCATCCAAAAGTAACTACTGCTGCCAAATGTGATAGCTACTCTACAAAAATGTTTATATTGAAAGATTTGGACTGCTTGCCAAGTGATTACAATAGCACTTAGCACTTAAGACTTACACGGTATACCGCTTTACAGTGCTTTACAGCCCTCTCTAAGCGGTTTACAGAGTCAGCATCTTGCCCCCAACAATTTGGCTCCTCATTTTATCCACCTCAGAATGGTGGAAGGTTGAGTCAACCTTGAGCCTGGTGAGATTTGAACTGCCAAATTGCAGGCATCTGGCAGGGAAAAGTAGCCTGTAGTACTGCATTCTAACCACTGCGCCACAATGACTTAAACAAGCAGTTTAAGATATTGCCCCCAAAACATGTAGACATGTTAAGACATGTAGATGTAGAGAAGTATCAATAGTCGTTTCTCTGGCAGGTGAGTCTCTAATCGCTGGCACTGATCTTCATTCATTCAACATTGAGGAAACCTGAAAAGCTTTTTATTTATTTTTATCCCACCTTTATTATTTTTATAAGTAACTCAACGCAACAAATGTACCTTTATAGTCCCTTCTCATCCTATTTTCCCCACAATAACATCTCTGTGAATGGGTTGGGCTGAGTGAAAGAGACTGGCCCAAAGTCATCCATCCAGCTTTCATGCCTAAATCAGGACTGGAACTCGGTCTTCTGGTTTCTAAATTGGTGTCTTAACCACTAGACCAAAGCTGCACTATTTAGGCAGGGCTTTTGTTAATTTCAGTAGCAATTATTAACTCTACAGATTCTGTCATTTTAATTCAATTTTTAAGTTAGCCACTTTGATACTTGATAGAATAGGAAGGCGAAGTATATATGAATTAAAATCAGGAATCTGAAGTCAACCCTTCACACAAACTGGAGAAAATCTAACCAGGTATCAGAGTCTAATGCTTTCTCCCAGCCTTATTTTAGTACTGGAAGATTTTAGCTCCTTCCTTGAAAAGCTTCTTTTCTTTAAAGCTTAGCAATTGGAGTAAATAACTTTTTGGTGATCAACCTTAATGATTATGGAGGGTTAAGGATGGCAATTTATAGGATGTCAATGCAAAAGACATGAAGTTAAATTTAGGGGTTTCTGCCGATCAAGAAGGTGGCTGTGACAGAATGAACAAAGCTTGGGCTGTTTTTATGAGCATGTTGGGAAGGACCTTCAACCACATTATCATGCCCATCATCTTGAACTTTCTGTCTGCGCCCTGAAGATAATCCTTTATTTATTTTCTTGGTTTTCTTCTAAAATTGTCCTTTGTAAAGCAAGTGATAAACATAAACAATTTTTTTTTTTTGAACCTTATGAACTTCTTTCAGATTTGTTTTTTTTTTCAGATTTACCCTTTATTGGTTTCAAAAAAATGTATTATAAAATATAATCCAGTAGAAATTCTTTCCTTTCTGTTTGAAAGCTTGAAGTTGACTTCCTTATATTTTAGGGCTAATTTCCCTCTTTCTGCTTTCTCAAAATACCTAGAGGTTGGAAAAGACAGGCCTAGAAATTTTATTTCACTTATCTCAGAACATATAAAATAGCAAGTTCAATATACAAAAGGATGGGGGGAAATCACAAAGTATTTTTTAAATGGAACATTAAAAAGTTCCATTAATATGCAAATCAGCTACCATCACAAACCGTCACGTGATTGTTGAACTAACTCTAAGCAATAAAGCTGAAGCAATTCATTTCTATATTTGATCAATAGCTTTGGCAACCATCATCATGGTTCAACCTTCACAGTTGGCTAATGTTTAGCAACTGCAGAGAGGGCAGTGCCCAAAAGCCACTCTATGTATCTATTGTACAAGACAGATATAATGGGAGTCATGTATGCATCCAATCACATTGTCAAGATTGATCGTCCTGCTCTAAGGGGGTCAGACTTCCGTGTGGATATAATATCCATGGTGAACATATTGACTTTCGGCTTACAGTGAAAAATCAAGGAAATTCCTGGAGGGCTGGACTTGGATTGTTTGTGACAACATAACAATTCCAGATTGATAGCCCTTTTAATACCATTCGCAGTAGGGCGGCTCAAACATTTCAATTTTCAACTTCCAAACATTACGGGCGCTCAAAAGTTGTGACATGCCTGGGGGATTGTAAAGATATTTTGGTTACTTTAATATAATTTAAATGTGTTTGGTAAATAACTACACAAATATCATAACTTTTTAACATTTTGTTTGTTTCATTTGGCTCTGCCTCTTCCTCTCCTCCATGTTTGCCCTTTTGGGATATGTATCTCACAAGAACTCAGCTGAGCACTGAGCATTAATGCCCTTTACAAATTCTGCATTTTATTGTATTGTTTTCCTTTACGTGTTATAAACTGCTCCCAACTGGGGAAAATTTATTTAAGAGCAGGGTGTCATGTTTTTCCTCTGAAGGCCAAATTTTCAGCGAAGAACAAACTTCATGAAAAGATTGGCCGCAAAATAAATATGCAGTACCAATAACTGAAACGGTCTGAAATTGAAGTGATAATAATAACAACTTACAACGTTCATGTATGCTTCTGGATCCACGCCTCTTTTTCTTCCTTCAAGTACTGATGAATTTACCAGGCCTTGGAACAAGCTCACTGCGATTATTAGCAGCCACATCTTATCTCTACCAGGAAAAAAAAAGGTCATCTCATCAGCACAAAAATGCAAGTCTATCCCACCACAAACATTACAATAATACACTAGTAATAATCAACTCCTCTAACACCAACATTAATACTGTGAAACTGCAGCTCTCTCATATTCTACACAGAAAAAGGAGATGAAATCAGCTTAAACTAATATATTCTCATCTGATACTCAAGAGCTATGGCAAAAAAAAAAAAAATAGTATTTGCCTAGAACAGGAAAAAAATATATATGCTCCATTATAGTTAAAGGCTGTGGAATTCTAGGAATTGAAGTCCACACCTCTTAAAGTTGCTGAGATTGAAAAACATTGAACTAGAATACTATGATTTTTCCATTACTTCTTTTGCCTCTGATCAATCTTTTCTTATTATTGCTTCAATACAGCTAATTGTTCTCATTAATCTCTGACAGAGAGAGAAACAGTGAAGTAATCCCTGTGAATTTTCATCTTGGCCAGAGGCCCTCAACCTTTTGGGCGCCAGGGACCAGTTCTGTGGAGAAAGGTTTTTCCACGTGTAGGAAGTTAGCACCCACCTCTTTCCTGGAAGAGTGAAATATTTTAGGAAATATGAAAAAGGCAGAAATATGAGAAGCATATTTTACAGACAAAGCAGCTCCCACCTTCCTGCCCCCCACCCTTTGTCAATGGGCCATTAAGGCCTGGGCCAGTCTATTCTACATAACAAAGATCTGCCTCCTTCAGGCAGAGCCATAGTAGGAATTGCGAAAGATAAGATTAGCCCTCTACACCAGTGGTCACCAACCTTTTTATCGCCGCGGCCCGCTGAGCACGCGCAGGGGTGGGGGCACGGCCCAGGAGCTTTTGCGCACGGGCCATTGCGCACGGCCCAGGAGCCTTTGCGCTGCAGCGTTCATGTCCCCCGGCCGCTGCGCGGCCCGGTGCCAGGTACTCCACGGCCCGGCACCGGTCCGCGGACCGGGGGTTGGGGACCACTGCTCTACACAATAGCAGCAGAGACTCACCACATGTGACCTGGGAAGCACATGTGACCATCAGCCAGCAAGACCCCCACCCCCTGGGAGTCTGACAACCAATCAGAGTACTCTTTCTGGGCCCCAGGAAGTTCAAAGCCAGAGAGAGTATAAAACCTGAAAAACTCGCTGTATCTCCCCTTTTCTGTTCAGGAACTCAAGCCATGTGATCCTGTCCACCATTAAACCATCTTTCCAAGCAGTCTCCATGTTTCCAGTGTCTGTTTCCCCACTTGGAGCAGAACCCAGAAGGATGTTTCTTCCAACACACGGACTGGAGGAGGCCTGGTTTTCCATGCTGTCTGCATCCCACAGATGGGGTTTCACTTGTTTGTGTGGCCCAGTTTCCAGCATGAAGTAGTCCATGGATCGGGGGTTGGAGACAGGGGTGAAATCCAGCAGGTTCTGACAGGTTCTGGAAAACCGGTAGTGGAAATTTTGAGTAGTTCGGAGAACCGGCAAATACCACTCTGACTGGCCTCAGAGTCAGGTGGGAACGGGGATTTTGCAGGATCCTTCCCCTGGAGTGGGGAGGGAATGGGGATTTTGCAGTATCCTTCCTTTGGATTGGGGTAGAAATGGAGATTTTGCTGTACTTCCCCTGCCACGCCCAACAAGCCACATCATGGCCATCAAGCCACGCCCACAGAACCGGTAGTTAAAAAAAATGAATTTCACCATTGGTTGGAGACCCCTGATCCAGGTCATAAGGTACAGCATTAACTGAACAGCTTTCTTTCTTCGTTTTATATCTTGTTTTTCCTCATGGAACTCAAGACAAATTACACAGCACTCCCTTCTCTGATTTTTCCCTACAACCACTCTATAAGCTAGGTTTGGCTGATTGACCTAGTTACCCAAGGAATTTCAATGGCTAAGGGGGACTGGAATCTGCATTGCCCGGTTCTACTAATACACCGTAACTGCTACACCACAGTGTAGCAGTGGCCGTGGGGGCCGTGGCCAGGATGGGCATGGCCAGCTCGACATCACTTGTGTCAGGGGTGTCTGTGATGGCCCGAGTGCTCTGCCAGCGAAAACGGAGCTTGGGAGGCTGTGACGGCCTTCTGCAACCTTCTGCCAGCGAAAACAGAGCTTGTGTGTGGCCCTCCGGAGCAGTGGTCGGTTGCTCCCAGTTCGGCCCGGTTCTTGCGAATCAGTAGTAAAAGTGGCGGGAGGCTCCGCTTATCCGCCCAGATGTCATCATGGATGATCTGTGCATGTGCACGTGCGTTCCCGTTGCAAACCGGAAGTAAAGGTGATTAGAACCCATCCTTGCTCCTGAGCTCCATTTTCTCTGGCAAAGGGTTGCAGGAGACCGTTGCAGCCTCCCGAGCTCCAGTTTTGCTGGCAGAAGCACCACAGGCCAGTCCTTAGTTGTTTCCAGGGCGACCCTGCGGTCAACCCTGCGGGCCAGATCTAAGCACCCCGCAGGCTGGATCCAGCCCCCGGGCCTTGAGTTTGACACCCCTGATTTATGGAAATCAGATCAACATGATCTGGCACAGAGATTGCAGCTAGACATTTTGGCACTTGGATATTGATTTGGGAAGGACCAGGACATGTTGTTAAAGTGCAGAACAAAGAGTTATGAAATGCCCAGAAGGGAGTTTTTGAAATAACGTTGGCAATTTTAATTAACAATTCTGAATTAACTTCCTTAACCGCCTTAAATTATAAACTCAGTTTAGGATCTTCATTCCATTTTGTGCTGTAAATACTATCGTTGAATCAATCCATTGACAAGAAAAACAAGAAAAACCACAGCAGCTACTCATCTTTAACATACATGCCAGAATTTGAAGCCAAAGCTTGTTCTTATAGTTCAGATAGTTAGTCTGGGGCTTGGGAGCGAAGTCAAAAAAAATGCACTCTGCTAAAGAGAAGTTCCCTGAAGATGGGCTCCAGCACAAGTCCGAAAGCTCGGAAGACTAAACCTCTGGTTTCAGTGACTGACTCAGATTGGATCCTGCAACATTATTCTGGGGCACATATGTTTCCTTCATTCGTTAAGTCAAAAAAGACCTTTATGGAACTTGGCCAGTAACTAGATGGAAGGATGTTGAATGGGGAATTTATAGGTTAAACTCCTAGAACTGAAAAATACCCCAGAAAAGCTGGTGGCAAACTATTTCCATATGGTTGCCAAGAACTCCATGTCGCCTTCAGAAATCAAATTGAATCAAACAGGCTGAAGTCTCCTTCAATGTGAGCTGATCTCCTATAGAGACTTTATGCATAGATACAAATAGCCTGCTGATAAGACACTCATTTTCCAGACAACAAATCCATAAATGTTTACTCCACTTCTTGCTTCTAACCCTGCTTCTAATTATGTTGTCTACCATTCCAAAGTAGCTTTCTCTACTTTGACAGGTAACAGATAAGTCAATTTCCAGGTCCAAGGCTGCATTTCCTCACCATCATTATTTGCTGGAATGCCAATGGGCTTTTGTCAGATGCAGGGATATTCCTGTCAATAAAGATCGTATAGGCGGCTGCATTTTCCTTTGCACTTTTTTTTAAAATTAAGATGTAGAATTTAGAAGCACCCTTGTATATGTTGGAAGAAACATCCTTCTGGGTTCTGCTCCAAGTGGGGAAACAGACACTGGAAACATGGAGACTGCTTGGAAAGATGGTTTAATGGTGGACAGGATCACATGGCTTGAGTTCCTGAACAGAAAAGGGGCAGATACAGAAAATCCTCGGGTTTTTATGCTCTCTCTGGCTCTGCATTTCTTGGGGCCCCAAAAGAGTACCCTGATTGGTTGTCAGACTCCCAGGGGGTGGGGGCCTTGCTGGCTGATGGTCACATGTGCTTCCCAGGTCACATGTGGTGAGTTTCTGCTGCTATTGTGTAGAGGGCTAATCCTTGTTGGATCTTTGGCAATTCCTACTATGGCTCTGCCTGAAGGAGGTAGATCTTTGTTATGTAGAATAGACTGGCCCAGGCCTTAATGGCCCATTGACAAAGGTTGGGGGCAGGAAGATGGGAGCTGCTTCAAAACATGCTTATCCCAGGGAAATATAATATTCTGCCTTTTTCATATTTCCTAAAATATTTCACTCTTCCAGGAGAGGGGTGGGTGCTAACTTCCTACAATACTAAGAGGTGCACACAAAGAATACATGGATACAGCTCCAGTCTTAAAAATATTTTCAGAGCAGTAATTTCCCATCTTTTCAAGTTTATGTATTCAATACTGGTCTTTCAATTGCTGTCTCAGGCTGTACAGAGTATCATACTGCCATTGAGCCGGGATGGGGCAGTGGTTAATCCAGGCTACTTCTGGCTGCCAGCAGTTCCAGGCTCACCAGGCTCAAGGTTGATTCAGCCTTCCATCCTTCCAAGGTCAGTAAAACTAGGACCCAGATTGTTGGGAGCGATATGCTGACTCTGTAAACCACTTAGAGAGGACTGTGAAGCATTGTATATAAGTCTAAGTGCTATTGCTATTAGTTTTATCTCATTGAATTAACAGGATTAGTTGATTACAGAAAGAGAGCCAGCACACTTTGACTATAAAGGGAGAAGAATCTCTGTGCATGATTAATTCCAACATTCCTTTTGCTGCTGATATTCTGCCTTCGGTCCTTTTCTAAATCACCACTGACATACATCTAAAGGCCCAGATCCTTTGCCACAAAGCTCATTCCATGAAGCTCATGCCACATTAAAGTCTGTAGAGATTCTCAGTCATCCAGGTCATGGTTGTCCCAAAGGTGCTTTTTTTTCAGGAGGCAACTCGACTTTCTTGTTTCTTTCTTTTGAAGACGCTTCTCTTCTCATCCAAGAAGCTTCTTCAGCTCTGCCAGGACAGTGGGGAATGGGAGGATTTAAAGGAGGCAGACTACCAGCTGTCTGCAAGGAATATAAACCCTTCCATTGCCCACTGTCCCGGCAGAGCTGAAGAAGCTGCTTGGATGAGAAGCGAAGCGTCTTCAAAAGAAAAAACAAGGAAGCCCAGGTGCCTCCTGAAAAAAAGCACCTGTGGGACATGCCACGTTTAACTTTATTAACCTCTCCAAAGAAGGCATTTTAACCCGACGGAAAATACCCATTTCCGAACCACCCTTCCCGCATCCCATTTTCCTGGAAAGCATCACTGGATCCCCAATATATGCAATGATTTGATCGGGGTTTTCCCTCAAGTCATGCCGTGGAGCCCTGCAGCGTTGAGTACTCCTTTCTTTCCCACGGCCCGCTTCCACTACATCTCCCAGAATCCCCAGCCCAGCACAAGAAGCCTCACCCCAAAGGCTACTCCGAGTCCTTCCTTAAATATCCCGGCAATATCCCTCCAAGCTTCCCGGCCCAGGAGGAAAAGTGCAGCAAGAAACTCACCGGGAAGCGACGGGAAGGCGAAGGCAGGGAAGGAGAAACCTCGCCCGCACTGACTCCGGTTTTTTTTTTTTTTTCTTAGCGCTCCTCCCCGGCATCGCAACGCAGCCAAACCACGCCTCTCAGGCTATGCGTATTGCCCAATCAGCGTTCCCGGGGAGAAAGTATTCCCCCCCCCCACTCCCCTATAATAACAGGGACCTGAGTGGAGCCTGGAGCGAAGCGCGAGCGAGCCTCCTTTCTTGCGCTTTTTACGCAGCGCTGCTGGTGCAAGAAGCGCAAAAGCGCTTCCTGGAAGCGACGGGAACGTTTTAACCTTGACGCCAGGCTTCTGCCAAGAGACGGAAAGAGAGCAGCAGCCCTCCTGGGCCTCTGCAGCTGGGCCTTCAGCAGCGAAGGGAGCGGCTGGCGCTCTCCGGGTTTGCACAAGAGCCTGCCGCATACATACAGGCAGTTCCTCCATTTACAACAGGCTCCTTCAGTGACCGTTCAAAGTGACTCGGGACTGAAAGAAGTGACTTGTGATCATTTTTCACACTTACCACCTTGGTGGTGTTATAAACAGCGCACATTCGCATATGGAACTACCCGAGACCACAACTTGAAAGCAGCAAAGAGGTTTATTCACGTATTTGACACAGCATCCTATTTTCTTCTAAAAGCCCCCTCCACCTTTGTTCAAAATTTTTTAACAAGTTCACCAACTCCTTCCTTGCTAGGGTAGCATAAGCTCTATTGTTATTTTTGTACTTCCTCCGGTTGTGGTTTCAGCTGGCATTCAGGCTATCAGCTTCTGGTTCTTAGCTGTTAGCTGCTGCATATAGGTAATTTTGAAACAGCTTATAATTGTTCCATTTGACATACCAAGCATTTACCTTTTTAGAAACAGTACCAACTCCATTTTCTTATACAAAATAATAATACATGATAATTATTATTCTTTTAAATGATCATTTTCCTTCTACTTAACAGTAGCATGGCTCCCACGATCACGGGATCAAAATTCAGATGCTTGCCAACTTGGCAATTTGTGCCATTAAGAAACCCAGCTCAACTTATTCACAAACAAAAACGCCTTTAACTCCAGATGATGGGATTAAGAATTTACATCCAAATTCTAAAACCAGGACGTGACCTTTAGGATATAATAGGATTAACTCATCACCATTAGAATAGCAAAGGACACACCGCTCACTACATTGCACAACCCCCTAGGACAGGGGTCTGCAACCTTAAACACTCAAAGAGCCACTTGGGCCCATTTCCCACAGAAAGCAAAACACCTGGGTGGGCGTGGCCAACTCGACAGCACTCACTTCCACCCAGTCACGTGACACCCCCAGCTATGCCTACCCAGGTTTTGTGGCCACAGGTATTTTCTTTTAAACAGGTTTCTCTCTCCCCCCCTCTCATCTTTCTCCCCCCTCTCTTTCTTCCTCACTCTCATCTTTCTCCCTCTCTTTCTCCCTCTCCCTTCCTCTCTCTCTTTCTCCCTCTCTCTCTCTTTCTTTCTCCCTCTCTCTCTCTTTCTTTCTCCCCCCCCCCTGTGTGTATGTGTGCGCGGGTTCCCTCTTGAACCATTTCATTGGAAGAGCCTTGATAGTACAGTGGTTTAAAGCACCCTGTTATTAAGACCAGCTGCCTGCAATTACTGCAGGTTCGAATCTCACCAGGCTCAAGGTTGACTCAGCCTTCCATCCTTTCTAAGGTAGGTAAATTGAGGACCCAGTTTGTGGGGGCAATAAACTGACTTTGTATAAATATACAAAAGGATGAAGGCTATTGCTTAGCACATTGTAAGCCGCCCTGAGTCTCCGGAGAAGGGCGGCATATAAATCAAATTAAAAATAAATAAAAAAAAATTTCTAAAAACAGGTGAGGGTTGGGTTTTTTATTTCTGGTGTTGTTCTTTCTTCTTCTTTGGGTGCTTTTTACCATATGATTTAATTTTAAATCAAGAGTCATTTCAGGTTCCCAGATAAATGAAGCTCTTTCGTCTCCCTGCTTTGGCTTCCTATCGGCTAGCTGCCCCCCTCACCCTCCCCTCCTCCTCACCTCCCCTGAGAAGAGAAGGGCGGATGGAGACTCGCTTCGTATTTCAGAGCAGAAGCAAAGCGCCCCTCTACTTGCCTCTTTTTCTGGCCCTTTTTGGGAGACGCACAACTTTCTCCACCCCGAGACACCGGCTGGGCCGTCCCAGCCGATGCTGCATGTTGTAATGGGCTCCAGGAGGAGGAGGAGGGATGCCGTCTCCCCCATTGTGCAGCACGCTAAGTTTAAGTGCAAGAGCAGCAAGCAGCCACGGAGGCAGCGAGAGGAATATGGAGAGACGCGCCCCAGCCGGTGTCATGTGGTGGAGAAAGTCACACGTCTCCCTATATTCCTCTCTCTGCCTCCGTGGCTGCTTGCCGCTCTTCCACTTAAACTTAGTGCGCTGCACAATGGGGGAGACGGTGTCCCCTCCTCCTCCTGGATCCCATTACAACACGCAACATCGGTTGCAGCCGGGCGGCCCAGCCAATGTCTCGGCGCAGGGCAAAGTCATGCGTCTCCCCCAGGCCAAGGTGCGCACAGCACCAACAAGGGCCGGAAAAAGAGGAATACGGAGCAAGTCTCTATCCGCCGCAGTCGCCCTTCTCAGGGCAGGCGAGGAGTGATGGGAAGGGAGTGGGCCACCCAGTGGTGGGATCATCCAATAGGGAGTCGCAGGAGAGGGCCCAAAGAGCCGCATGCGGCTCTAAAACCGCACGTTGCCGACCCCCGCCCTAGGAGTATTTCTGATATTGCACAACTCCCTACAGCATCTCAGATCCCTATAAAAATCCATGTACTCATCAAACTAATTTGTCAGCTGTCCCAGAACTGCATGATGTTGGTTCTGCTCATCAATAAACAGAGTCCTTTCCAATCAGCCTCCATTTTATTTCTAGCGCTTTTCTCCCGGCTTGGAATCTGACAGGATTTTTTTTCTTCCAACACGTGTTACTAACTTACTAACTGCAGTGATTCACTTAACAACTATGGCAAAGATTTTAAAATGGGAAAAAACTCACTTAACAAATGTCTCGTTAACAACAGAAATTTTCGACTCAATTGTGGTAGTAAATCGAGGATTACCTGTATTTCTGAGCTAGGTGCTATTCAAGAGAGCCAGTTCGGCTAGGAACCGGTAGATCTGAATTTTAATGCCACCTTGGGAAACCTTGGCCGAATTCCTCTTAACCACTTCTGAAACCTTGTCAAGAAAACCTCAGGGACTGGCCCAGGCAGCTACCAGGAATCAGTTTGGATTTGTAGACCGCACCTAGAATACTGGTTTGGTCACACACTGTAAAAAAGATGTTGAGACTCTAAGAAAAGTGCAGAGAAGAGCAACCAAGATAATTAGGGGACTGGAGGTTAAAACATACAATGAACGGTTACAGGAACTGAGCATGGCTAGTGAAGAGAAGGACCAGGGGAGACATAATAGCAATGTTCCAGTATTTAAGGAGCTGCCACAGAGAGGAGTGGGTCAAGCTATTTTCCAAGGCACCCGAAGGCCAGATAAGGAATAATGAATGGAAGCTGATCAAGGAGAGTTTCAGCCTAGAAATAAGGAGAAATTTTCTGACAGTGAGAACAATCGACCAATGGAACAGCTTGCCTTTAGAAGTTGTTGAAGCTTCATCACTGCAGGCTTTTAAGAATAGATTGGACTGCCATTTGTCAGAAATGATGTAGGTCTCGGTGGGGGGTTAGACTAGATGACCTACAAATCACCATAAAATGACCTTCCAACTCTTGTTAATCTGTATTTAACCTCCAAGCTACATATTTCTAGCTACTGAGATCAGTGGAACTGCACAGTAAAAACTATAATAACCAGTTTTCTGGAGATATATTAATTGCAAAAGCCCAGTTCTTGTCATGCATTGAAGACAAGTTTTTATATAGTGTCACAGGTTTTTTTTAAGTGTATCCAAGTCAGTGGACTCCAAAACATGAGAGCCAACACAACACTGTTTTCTAGGCAACACACACACATGCATTAACAGGCTAGAACTCACTGCTCACTACTCCACTCTTTCCCACTGCTACTCTTCCTCCAACTACTCCTTGTGAGTCCTCCTACTGGAGGACAGTATCTGTTTTAGCTGCTTTATTTCCACAAACACACACTAATACTTCTAGCTGTCTCTCTGTTCAGCTTTTATAGCAAACAGTTGCTATGCTGGCAAGGCCAGGGCCTTAAAACAGGTGTGTTCTGGATTTGGCCTGTGGGGTGCTTAGATTCGACCCACAGGGCCAGCCTGGAAATAGTAAAGGAACAAGGAACGGCCCACGGTGCCTCTGCTAGTGAAAATGGGCCACGGGTTGCCCCTGCGTGGCCCGTTTTCGGCCTGGGCAGCCTCCTGCAGCACCCTGCCAGCCATTTTGGCTGGCAAGGTGCTGCAGGAGGCCGTCTAGGCCGAAAACGGGCCATGCGGGGGGTTGACCCCCATGCCCCATTTTGGCCGGCAGGGTGCTGCAGGAGGCTGGCCATCTCATCTCCTTCCCCACCCCAGCTGACCTGCAGAGGACAACTACAATGCTGATCCGGCCCTCCAAGAAATCCAGTTTGACATCCCTGCCTTAAAGGAACAGGACAACAACATTATAGGTGCTAGGAATTTTGTCGGCAACCTTCCCTCTCATACATACACAGGGAAGATCAAAATTTTATTTTAGTCTACAACTCTATTCACACTATTAAACCCTGT
Source organism: Pantherophis guttatus (assembly GCF_059756535.1). Classification (NCBI taxonomy): domain Eukaryota; kingdom Metazoa; phylum Chordata; class Lepidosauria; order Squamata; family Colubridae; genus Pantherophis; species Pantherophis guttatus. Next base: position 70,733,302 of record NC_142068.1, on the reverse strand, counting down.
CAGGGTGCTAATTAATCCCATTCTGCTTTTGGGTAATTGCACCTTGATTTAGAGACGTGGATCGTGACTTTTCCTTGCAAGTATACATTTAAGAAAATAAACCCCAAAGATATATTTTTTTCTAAGAAAAACTCATTTATTTGTTATAAAGAAAATAAAACATCTTACTAATCTAAATAATTACATTTTGGCAACGTTCCTGCCGGCCACCTCTCTGTGGTTGGACTTCTTGGCAAGAGAACAAAGAAAGTGTAAGTAAGTGAAAGAATGCGGACATGCGTAGTTAGCTTACTGATAAGACATTTGGCAAGCTACGGAAAGTCTGACAGTCCAGAAATATGAGCTCATCTGGTAAATACAAAAACGCAGTGACAAACCCAAGACTGAACTAACAGCTCAGCAATATGGGAGCATTGAAGTTATGTGTCTAAATGCAACCTTTTAATGAATTGACTAGAGCACATCTCTTTTAAAAAGTGTTTAATAGCATGATAATCCACAACATGATTCTCCTTTATAATAGCAAGTACATCTCAAGTCAGGACAGGCGGTTTCTTATTGAGAATACAGATCAAAAACAACAGGTATGTTGAGCCAGAGAGACTGTTTGGTGTTAAGGTATCAGGAGACCATGATTTCTATTCTTGCCTTAAACATTTAGCCCAGAGGTCTTCAAACTTGGCAGCTTTAAGACTTGTGGACTTCAACTCCCAGAATTCTCCAGCCAAGAATTCTGGGAGTTGAAGTCCACAAGTCTTAAAGCTGCCAAGTTTGAGGACCCTTGAAATTTTAGCCACTTGGTTGACCTTAGGCCAGTCACTTTCTCAGCTATAGGAAACAGACAATGGCAAATCACATCTAAAAAATCTTGCCAAGAAAACTGCAGGGACTTGTTTAAATAGTCTCTGAGAATTGAACAGAAGAAGAAGAAATAAATCTGATTGAGCCAAGGAATAAAAATGTTTGTGAATCTGATAATATTTCATTGCCACCTTGTGATAGAAATAAAACAGTTTTGTCTCTGTTTTGAGTACCTTGATCTTTGAGCTGTACGTCAGGCCTTTTTGCTTTAAAGCCCACCAATTCTCTGTAAATTGCATTCTAAATGGGTTGTGCTTATTATTGTCTGGGACTATCTGAATTCCAGCTGTGTGGAGCAGCAAGTGAAATCTAAGTCAGTTTCTGTAGGGCAGAACCTCATATATTGACCCTGTTGGAAGTAATATCCATCTGGTTCAATTCCAAGATGGGAGAAAGACACTGGAAACATGGAAGCTGATTGGAAGGATGGTTTATTGATGAAGCAGATCCACATGTGATTCTGGGCAGCTGACAAAATGGAGTTGAGACTGGGTGGGTTTTTATACCTTCTTTGTATTTGAGCTTCCTGTTCCTGTGCAAGAACTTGTCCTTTAATATTCTATTGGCTGTTGTCAGATTTCTATGGGGTCATGTAGGGATTATGTAGGGTCATAGCTGGCTCTATAAGCAAAAGAAGAAATGCAAATCCTAGGTGTTTACGTCTGAGCTAATCTGGTCAACCTCTGGCTTATTGTTTGTCAGTACTTCCAGGTTTACTTTTCTGGGGCTGCAATGAAGAGGTCTGAAAGGATGTTGGGCAATTCCTATTGTGGCTTAATTGGCTTTCGTCCTGTGTTTGATCCTGGGTGAGAGGCTGTTTCTAATCCTATCATTCCACTTTTGTTAGCTGTCAAACTTTGCTGTAAGCAGTTTCAAAACATCCTGTCTTGGTGGGATTCAAATAATTTAACAATTGGTTCTGTGGGCATGGCTAGGTGGGCGTGGCTAGGTGGTCATGTGATTGGGTGGGCATAGCCAACTTGACGTCACTCACAGCAACATGGGTGGCACATTGCTGTGAGTGATGTCGTTGGCTATGCCCACTCAGTCACATGACCGATGCTGCAGAGACAGGGCAATTTCCTACCTTCCTCCCCACTGCCCTTGGGCTGGCAAAATAAAAGCCCGTCTAAAGAGTATTGCCTGCCTCCCGAATACTGGCAAAAGGAGATTGGGGGGGGGAAGAGAAGAGCCAATGGAAACACCCTGTTTTTCGCACCACGCTGGATCAGGATGGGGAGGTGGGTGGGGGAGCAAAAAGCCTACTCAGTCCATACCTACTCACCAGCATGACAGCGAATCTCTCTTCCAGCTCAGGCATTGGGAGTTTGGCCAATTTTCTTCCAGCCCTTGTGCAGGGAATCCCGGGGGCGGCAGCATATGAAATGCTTTTCACTCCAAGCAGCCCGGACTGGAAAACACATGGCTGGGGTGGAGGAGCGGTCCTTTTTAACAAGCTCAAAACTGTTGCTGCAAGCCTGAGTTCCCTGCACGAGAGCTGCAAGCCCAGCTCTGGCTGCAGACATGCGATTCTGAGGGCAGGCTTTTTCCAAGGCCGGTAATAGAGGGAAACAGAGATGAGTGCACTGGACTACCGGACTTCCAGCTCTCATGCGGGGAACTCAGTTGCAACTCAGTTTTGAGCTTGTTAAGAAGGACTGCTCCTCCACCCCAGCCATGCATTTTTAAGTCCGAATTGCTTGGAGTGCAAAGCATGCTGTCAAGTCCCAATTTAGGGATTGCCATATCTGGAGAGGGGGCACAGAGCTGCAACCATCGGTGCTGGTGAGCCCAATAGAGAGCAAGGCTGTGGCTGCCGTCATGGCGGGACACATCAGGGCAGTGCAGGCCTGAAGTTAGCACAACCCCGCTGGGAGGACACTTGCCCCTCTGGTAAGGAGGCTGCTCACCTGCCTCCTTACCAGTGTCAGAAGAGAGGGAGGCAGAAAAGTTCAGCCCAGTCTTCTCTTCCTTCTTGGCCTCAAGCAAATAGGCACACGTGCCTCATGGCGCCGGGATTTTTTGCGAGGAGATGGTGCATGTCTTCTGCGTCTCCTCGCAGAAGGCAGGAACTTGCAGCCAGGGGTGATATTGACTTAGCTACTGGTTCGCAAATGTGATCAACCACCTCCTCACATGCCTCCTCTGTGCATACGCAGGACCTTCTACGCATAAGCAGAGCATAAAAAAAAAGGACATGATGACATCTGGGTAGGTGGGTGGAGCCTCCAGCAGCCACAGCTACCGGTTTGTCTGAACCGGGTAGAACCGGCAAAATCCCACCACTGCATTACAGCAACCCTGAGCATCAGGAGGGGGGAAAAAAACCAGATCAGCCCTATATCTTCCAACATAATGGATCTCCGTGCAACTTCATCTCACATCAAAGAAAAACAAATCCAGCATTTGGCTGTAGTAATAGCTACAACATTTCAAATTACAAATAGGGTCCGTGTAACACACCAATCCATAAACTGTGGTTACAAGCCACAAAATGGGGCTCATACATATTTTGTTTTGGGCATAGTAGTTTAAGGTGTAATTCATGCATTGTTTTCATTTGGAAAACAGTACAAAGCCAGTACAAATGAAATTTTCAACAGTTCATGTTTAAACACAACAAACATGGAAAAAGTATGCCATATTTTTCAAGAACAAGAGAACCCACTCATCATACAGTTAGTATTTACAGAAAAGAATCTTCTATAATGCTGAAACTTTTATAGTTACTGTACCGGAACAACACAAGCAAGACCAGAAGAAATAAAAAACTTATCTTGCTTTATCTGGGCGGGCTAATACAGCAATTTTCAGTTTGCTTTGCAGAAACAGGAAACAAAACTCTATCCTTTCTTTTTATGACAAGTTAAAAGCAAATTTAAAAAAAAAACCCAATGCAGCATTTCAGACCACGCCACCGGAAGGAGAAACCCATTATTTTCAGAGAAGCAAGCTCTCTTTAAAAACTTCTAATCAGGCAATATGAGGTAAGTGAACAAGAATTAACATTATATTATCCTTCTCAATTATTTTACTTATAAAGTATTTAGCATTAAAAAGCTCTTTTTCATCGTGCAAAGCTTCAGCTTCTTTTTATATGGTTAGGTGCTTTCTTTAAAAAAATACACAGTCTGTTTTATAAACGTATAATACCGTAAAAGAACTTAAAGCAGTTATCCAGAGTATAAATCAACTGCAATGAATCCAATTTAATCTGTATCATTGGAAGATTTCTTGTTGGAAGAAATTTCCCAGGTTTGTTCCCAGCTGGGAATCAGTCACCGATGCTGAGAAGAAATAGACAGGGAAGCAGCTGCCAGAAAATGGATCCTTTAATTCAGGAAGGCAAGAAAAGTAGTGACACAGCTCCAGCATTCCTGACTTGCAAGCAAACTTGGAACCCTGACTTTGAACCTTTTATGCTTAATTTCCCTTTGAAGCTCCTGCAGTTTGATGGGTTTTGATGTGTTTCTGATTGCCCTGGGTTTTGTTTTCCTGGGTTAATCTTGGTCCCAGGTCTCTTGTTTTTCCTGTCCTAGGAGTTAATCCTGATCAGGAAGGAAGGAAAAAGGGAGTTTGGTTTACCTTGGAGAGTTTGTTTTTAGACTCATTCCCCTTATCTCAATGGCTCTACTTAAGTGTTCCTTTTAGCTGGTGCTTTTGCCTGGGGTTTTCTTAAACTCATTCAATGTACTGGAAGAACCCATCTGGGTTCAGTTCCAAGTGGGGAGAAAGACACTGGAAACATGGAGGCTGCTTGGAAGGATGGTTTAATGGAGCAAAACCATTAAGCACATAGTCCTGGTGCAGCTGATCACATGGAATGGAGAGTGAGTGTTATTTATACCCTCTCTTGGGCTTTGAACTTGAGCTTCCTGTTCCTGTGCAAGAAACGCATCCTAATGGCTGCTGTAGGGATCATGTGCTGGGAGTTTCTCTGATATAAGCTTGGTTGAACTGTGCTGGGTGATGTGTGAACCCAGGTGCCATGTGGTGAGCTCTGCTGCTAGATGGGTAGAGGACTAATCCTATTATGTCCTGAGGGTCATGTCTTAATCCCATCAGCCGGGAGCTGAAGGTCTAATTCAGGGGTGGGTTCTACTTACCTTTACTACCGGTTCGCAATGGGGCCACACTTCTGTGCATGTCCAGATCATCATTTATGACCAGTGGAGGGATTCAATTTTTTAAACATCTGGTTCTGTGGGTGTGGCTTAGTTGGGGGTGTAGCTTGGTGGTCATGTGACTGGGCAGGTGTGGCTAGCTGGTCATGTGACTGGGTAGGCATGGCTAGCTGGTCACGTGACCGGGTGGGTGTGGCTATGTGCATAGGGCTGCACATAGGGCTCAGAGGGCTGAAAAAAGTCATTTCTGACAGGTCCTCGCACTTTTGACCGGTCCTCGCACATATGACCATCCTCACATTTATGCCCGTTGCGGCATTCTTAACAACCATGTCAGTCATTTCACCACTACTTCTCTTCACCACAGTGACAAGAGAGGGCGCAAAACGTAAAATGTGAGGACAGTCGTAAGTTCAAGGACTGGTCAAAAGTGAGAGGACCGGTCAAAAATAACTTTTTCAGCCCTCTGAGTAGTCCATATGCAGATAAGGACTACCCAGAGGGCTGAAAAAAGTGATTTCTGACAGGTCCTCTGACCGGTCATCATTTATGTCCATTGCAGCATTCTTAATTAAATTAATTGAATAAAAATGACCTGCTGGAGTGGTCGGAGGCAGTCTGAGGCGGGCATTCGGGGTAAGGGCAAGGTGATACAACCAGGGTAGGTAGGCCGCTGCTGCCCAGGTGGGAGGCGGGCGCAGGCCCACAGGGCTGGCTGCAGGATGAAGCGATCGGATGGGGTAGGTCAGGGGTCTGCAACTTTAAACACTCAACCTTAAACACATGTAAACACTTAAACACATCCTTAAACCTGGGTGGGCATTGCCAACTCCAGTATTTTCTTTTAAACAGGTATCTCTGTGTGTCTCTTTCATCTCTTTCATCTCTTTCTCCCTCCCTCCCTTTCTCTCCTTCATCTCTTTCTCCCCCCCCTTTCTCTCCTTCATCTCTCTTCCCCTCCATCTCTCTCTCCTCTCCCGCTCAGGCGGCGGCGGCAGCGCACCTACCGCATCATCGGGTCACCCCTCAGCTTGGAGGCAGCACCTTAAGCCTGTGCCCCACCGTGCGTGCGTCCGCCCGGCTGTGCCTGCAGCCTGCTCTTGTTGCTCTTACTGAGCTTCGCAATGGGGCAGATGGTGCCCCTCCTCCTCCTGGAGCCCATTACGATGTGGAGCTTCGGCTGTAGCTTGGGCAGCCAGTGTTCCAGGGCAGAGGAAAGTCGTGCCTCTCCCCCAGCGACTGGATGGGCTAGGGCAGGGGTGGGCAATTGTGGCTCTTTAACAACCTGTGGACTTCAACTCCCAGAATTCCTGAGGGTTGTCCACAGGTTGCAAAAGAGCCAAAATTGCCCACCCCTGGGCTAGGTTAGGCTGATGCCACGTGGGTGGGAGGCAGGGCGAGGGGCAGGCGAGCCAACAATTTAACAAAGGTTTGGCTGAACCACCTAGAACCGGCAGAATCCCACCACTGGAAGGATACTGCAAAATCCCAATTCCCTCCCCACTCCTGGGGGAAGGATATTGCAAAATTGTATCACCGATACCTGGCTTGTATCACTGAGATGTGCATATCATTATTTATGACATCCGGGCGGGTCGGCAGAGCCTCCCGCCAATTTTACTACTGATTTTTCTATAGAACTGGACAGAACCAGGAGCAACCCACCAATGGTCTAATTGTCTTGTAGATTGGCTGGCCCAGTCTTAATGTGCACCAAATATCTGCTGGGGGCAGGGAGCTGTTCTTTGTCTTTAAAAACCTGTTTCTCCTTTTCTCATCCGGGGAAATATAATATTCTGCCTTCTTAATATTTCCTAGAATATTTCATTCTTCTAGGAGGGGTGGGTGCTAATTGTCTTCAAATGAATCCAAGCTCTGCAATATTAAAGATTCTGACTACCAGCAAGAATGAGTCCTCACATTTTAAGAGCACCTGTCATGTCAGATCCATCGTGGCAGCAGCACCTGTTAGCGGGCATCCACTCACCTGCTGCCTGCCACGCCCCTCACCTTGCTGTGTCACTGCCGCTGTTAGACCTTCCTTCCTTCCTTCCTTCCTTCCTTCCTTCCTTCCTTCCTTCCTTCCTTTCTTTCTTTCTTTCTTTCTTTCTTTCTTTCTTTCTTTCTTTCTTTCTTTCTTTCTTTCTTTCTTTCTTTCTTTCTTTCTTGTAACCCTGACAGCAGCATCACCAGCTGTACCATTAAAGTGAATGGGACTGTGGGTGAGTCAACAGCTGGTCAGAGGAACATCAGCAGGACAGAGTTGACAGTTACTCTTTTAAAATTATGATTTAAATGAAGTTGATTTAAATCAAATCCACCCTGATCACAATTCGCAATATTTTTTATCAATTTCCAGCAAAAATGTCCATTGAGGAAACAGAAATTGATTAACGACCTTCATGACTTACTTTACAACTTGTTGTAAAATTGGGTGCAATCACATCTCAATTTACGACTGCAGATGGAAATTAATCCAGACAAGGACTATAGGAGCGGGAAAACAAAAAAGAGAAAGAGGGAAAAGCTACCAAAAGCCGCCTTTGATGTAATGGACGAATATATCTTAGTAGATATATGGCGGCTCCTAATACCCAAATGAAGAGCAATACACCTTTTACTCAAACCCCCAAAATTCTTGGTCAAGGATTGACATGATGTGGGTCAGTAGAGGACTGGGGATGGAAATAGACTCAGCGGAAATAACCCCAAATATATGGGCTGATCATAGCCCACTAGAGATAAGGTGGAAAAGCTTGCATAGGAACCAACAGAAGAGATGGAGGCTAAATACCCAAACTCTGAGGGATATGGAGTATACCAAAAAACTCGAAGAAGAGCTAAGACTATTTTTTGTGGCAAATGAAAGTCAAGAGACCCGTTGAGTGGTAGTTTGGGATACAATGAAGGCATACCTAAGAGGGTTTATAATATCACACAACATATACAAGAACAAAGAGAAAAGGAAGAAACAGATCTGGTGGAGCAATTAGGTGAAGCAGAAAAGAAATTACAGCGAAATCCGAGTGATGAGGCAATAAAAGAAAATTGGATGACAATAAGACACAAATTAAATCTATTAGAACAGGAAGAATTGGCATGTAAGATTAAACAATCTAAACAATATTATTTCGAGAATGCAAATAAACCGGGGAGGTGGTTGTCGTACAAATTAAAAAAGGAGAAGGAAAAGGGGATTATCTACCAATTGGAGGATCTGGATGGAAAGTTATTGAATAAAGAGGAGGAAAAACTTGAATTCGCTCGGGAATTCTATGAGGCCTTATACAAGGAGGAGGAAACCCCAATGGAAAATATCAAACAATATTTGGCAAAGGAGAAACTCCCTCAGATAAAAGAGGAATAAAGGGAAATGCTTAATAGAGAGATTACAATGGAGGAATTAAAGAAGGTAATATCAAACTTAAAGGAAATTCTTATCCCAATTGTGATAAGTTGAGGACTACCCATATTATTGAGGAAATTCTTATCCCAATTGTGATAAGTCGAGGACTACCCGTATATACAGCTACCTTTACTTTGGGGAGGAAGAAAATCTGTATTTGCATGACATTATTACCCATATTTAATTGAACCATGAATTATTAATAAAGTTTTCTACCTGTATATGAGAAGTAGAACTTAAAAAACGTAGATAACATACATACTGGGCTCACTTGTTCAGTGTGTTGTGTAATCAATTTTCTTGTTAAACTACAATAAGTTAAGGTAGTCCTTAACTTACAACAGTTCACTTAGTAACCCTTCAAAGTTACAACATGAATGAAAAAAGTGAGTTATGATCATTTTTCACACTTACGACCGTCGCAGCATCCCTGTGGTCACGGGATTTACATTTGGATGTGACTCACATTTATGACGGTTGCAGTGTCCCACAGTCTTGTGATCCCCTTTTGTGACCTTCTGACAAGCAAAGTCAGTGGCGAAACCAGATTCACTTAATAAGTGTTTCTAATTTAAGAACTTCCATGATCCGCTTAACAAATGGGATGAGAAAAGTCCTAAAATGGGGCAAAAATTTTAAAAAATGAGAATGATATTGCTTTAGATATCTTCAATATTTGATAAATAAATTTTAACAATTATCGTGTTAATAATTTTAAGGTCACTGTATACGAGTTGGGTAGCTATATAAATTTGTTTAATAAATACGATGGAAAAGGTCTTTGGGGATTCCAGAATTTAAATGGTACTAATTGGATTTTTGATCTCCCTTTTATTTTGAGACATAATGGACTAGTTTTACACTGTAACTAAATTACACAAGAGAATGTAGTATATATACCAAAAATAATTAAATAACAATCTGTTACATTGGGTTAAGTGATGTAAGGCTTGATCGCAGGCAAGTTCAAAGCTCTGTTGAGAGATACCTGTGTTCTCTCTCTCCTTTCCTTTTTCTTTCTCTTTCCTTCTCTCTTTCTTTCTTCTTTCTCTCTCTCTCTTTTTCTTTTTTTCTCTCTCTCTTTCTCCTTTCTCCCTTCCTGTGAAAAACCCCAGAAGGTCTTTGGTAGGAGGAAGAAAAGCCAAACGTTTTGAAACTCAGAACATGCCCATTGACCATCTGGCATTCTTAGAGCTCCACTATTGATTAGCTTAGCCTGAGCAAGGTTAGTTAGCAGCCACTTATAATAAGCTCTCAACTCAAGCTCAGTGCACTGGCGATCTCCCTAAACAGTAAGGATTTTTTTTGTTTCTTTCTTCCTTGAAGCCCCCCTCCACCCAGCAGCCCGTTTTTGCTTCCAGGGGGCTGCAGGGAGTCTAGCTAGACAACCTCCCCCATGCCCCCCATCTTGGCCTTAGCAAGCCTCCCTGCAGCCCATGGGAGCCAAAATGGGGTGGGGGGGGGACTCCTGTAAGGGGCAGGGAAGGTAAGGTCGTGGGAATGGTCAGATTGGCGCAGCATGCTCTGGGTGGGGCTAGCGCAACTTACCTGTAAGCAGGAGGAGGCAGCTCAGTTGGGGTGCAGGGCAGGCACCACGTGGGAAGGCAGCTTAGGCAGGCAAGCTGCCCAGGTTGTGACGAGGAAAAGCAAGTGACTGGGTGGGACAGCAATGGGGGGATTGGTTTGGGGGTGTGGCCAGCCAACCATTAATACCGGTTCTGCGACTCTCACCAATTTAACGCTACCGGTCCTCCCAAACCGGTGTGAACCGGTAGCAACCCACCACTGCTACAGATTGAATAACTAAACAAATAGATAAAATAAGATCCACTTCAAGTCCACCTTCAGCTAGGCCCAGTCATTCCCTCTAAGCCCAACCAACCTGACCATTTGAAGGGACCATTTGATAACTTGAAGGGAGATAGCCATGTAAGCCTGGCTGAGCTGCTGGGGAAAACTGGGAGATCAATGAATCTAGAGTCCTTTCAAGTCAGCCTTGTATGTTGAACTTCATCTCCCAGAATTCCCAAGCATCACAGAAAATTGAACATCAACCAATCAGAGGGCATCCGTTTGGGAAAGGCAAGAATAATTGTGTTTTAAAACTTTTTGCTCTGGGGACTCCTACCTGGTTTTAACAATATGGAGGACCCCAAAGGAACTTTTCTTTATATGGGTATTTATTTGTTTGTTTGAGTTCATCCGTATTTACAGTATTAAAAGTTAACATTGACACATTTGTAAAATATTTACTTATCAAATTGTATAAAACTAATATTCAACCATTAGATATTAATATAAATAAAATATTTTTCATACAAAAACTCTATTAGTAGCCCGACATTGTAAATCATATAGGAATCACAACCATATGAGCAAATGCTATTCTATTCTAAAGTAACATTGACAGAATCTTGTAATCTGAAAGTACAATCCTGTCCCCCCCACTCGTCTACAGCCTGAAAAACTACGGAGAGTCTCTTTTGAGCCTCTATCCCAGCTTCCTGTCAATTTGCAGGTTATGCTGTCTCTTATCTGACTGTTCCCTTAGCAGTGTCTCTTGCCCTAATCTCCCAAGGACTTTCCTACATACTATCCTTATCTATAATCTTTTAACAAATGATTTGTTAAAATCATATTCATTTTTTCTCATTTCTCATTTTTTTATTTAAAAATGAGAACAATGACATTTTTGCAAATATCTTCAATATTTGATAAATAATTTTGATTTCATGAACACCTTAGAAGGTCCTGAGGGACCTCAAGAGGTTCTTGGACCATACTTTAATAAACATTTCTCTAGTTCATTCTTATTTTGCAATGAATTCCTAAACACTGATCATACCACATTGTACATTTTGGGCAGGCATAAAGCTCAATAGACAGGCACTCCTGAAGTTACAATGACAAAATATAACAAAGGAATACAATCTAGATACATAGCCTAATTATCACTAATTGATTTCAATAAAAGGTAGTAAAAAACTAGTATAAAACTATGAATTGAATTTCTTTGTCCATAAACTGTACATATCTTTCATTCTCTTTCCTTTTGTCCTGCAGTTTCCTCTCCCAGGAAGGTTTAAAGGAGATTCTCCAACAACTTGAATGCCATTTTACATGGGAGTTGCAGAAAGAGCATATTGATTCTGATAAATTGGAGAAAACAACTGCTGAGGAGATCCGGATCTTAACCGATAAATCCAAAGTTCGAAATTACAACCTTCTTGCCTATGTGAAATTCCTCAACGACAAGAAGGACGAAGCCCTGGAAAACCTGCAGAAAGCTGAAGAGACTGTGCCCATAGAATACCCTGAGGATGTTGAAAAGGGAAGCCTGGTTACCTGGGGCAACTATGCCTGGGTGCACTACCACATGGGCAACCTTATCGAATCCCAAGCCTACGTGGAGAAGGTAGAAAACACCTGCAAGCAACTTGGAAGTGAGTCTCCTTATAAGATGGAGCTGCCACAGATCGACTGTGAAAAGGGTTGGGCTCTCCTCAAATTTGGAGCCAGGTATTATGTAAAGGCCAAGGAGAGCTTTGAAAAAGCCTGGGAAAAAGAATACGAAAACCCAGAATTTTACTCGGGCTATGCACTCACGGTATACCGCTTGGAATATCTTTTTGCAGAAAACCCTTCACGGAAAAAGTCATCCCGGCGACCTTTGAGGCAAGTTTACATGCAGGGGATGTAAGAAAGAAAGAAAAAATGCTTTGTTCCTTACCTTACAGGCAGCCCTCTCTGATCCTACTAGTTCAACTAAATCCTGCTATTGATTTTTCACACACCATAAATTAAATTCTTCCAGGAGTGACGAGGTGACCTAAAGGTGAAACTCTTGCCTGACAATCAGGAGGCTGTGAGTTTGATCCTAGGTAGAGGCAGATATTTCTCTCTCTGGGCACAATGAGAATATATCTGCTGAAAAAAAAGTGTGCAATGGCGATGGGAAGAGCATCCGGCCATTAAACACTCTGCTAGCTCCATTCAGTTGCCCAAACTCCACACTCCAAGGGATTATGGGGTTAATAAAAGTTGATGATGATGATAAAATTAAATTCTTCCATTTGAGGCTTCCTCTGGGGCATCTTAAAAATTTAAGTGCCCAGAAAATATTATCACTAATTTTGCAATGCTATCTTAGGGAAAGAACAAATGATTAAATGCAGGATAGCAATCACATGAACTGCATCCACTCTTAATTAAGTGTCACATTGGATTTATCCTCATTCCTTAAGAATTGGAAAGTAGCCTTGCTAAATAAATTAAGAGATTTCTTTTGCCAAAAGCTTTTTTGTGCAGTGGTTGTAGAGGGCTTAAAATAGTGGTCTAAGACAGGGGTCCCCAACTGTGGGCTGCCACTCACGAGTCGGCTGTGAGTTGTTTGCAACTTACACATATGCACATCCTCACTTGCACAAGCAGTGGGTGCTTGCACGAATTATGCCTTCCCACCTGCCAATCTGCAAAGCCAAAATCATTGGGGAACTTTCGTCTAAGGTAAGGAATTTATACATTTGGAAGCAGTATTGGTTTTTACTTTGTTTTATTGGATTGTTGTGAGCCAGGCATTATGTGAGATGGGTGGCCCTACAGATTAGGTTTGGATCCTACTTTTTTTTTACTACCGGTGCTGTGGGCATGGCTTATTTTGTGGGCGTGGCTTGTTCATGTGATGGTGGGAGTGGCTTCATGGTCATGGGACTGGGTGGGCATGGCCAACTCAATGTCACTCACATCAAGGGTTCCCTCGCCTGGCTTCTTCCCTCCCAGCCATTCCTTTTCATACCCAGCCTCAATGTATCTTTAGTTCTGTAAAAAAGTTGTTCACCTTTTTTCAACTTTATTATCTACATACTATAGATGTACTTTCATGGACCACTGAAAGGAGAAAATGGCCCACATGCTTTACTCAAGAGTGTGATAGGCAAAAGGCTTTTAAGGGGCTGCCAGAAAGAATCTATAGGCAATGTATTTTCCAAAGCACCACAAGGCAAAACAAGAAGCAATGGATGGAAACTGAACAAAAAGAGAAGTTAATTTTTCTCCTAAAACTAAGGAGAAACTTCCTGACAGTGACAACCAATATAGGTGCAGAAATATTTCAGTCATAATTTCACATATAAAATAGCAATTCATGCATATTGTTCAAAACAGTAATTAGTATTATGGCTGATGTTTGAAAGCAAGCATAAAAGTCAAAGATCACAAGAGTGCTTCTTTCTCTGAATGTATACAAAACATCATATACCAGGAATAGCATATTAAGATGGACTTATGCAACCTGATGTACAAAATAAACACACACATATTTATGCTCTGGACTGTAGACATTGAATGCATGTAAATCCCTGAAAAATATGTGGTAGCCCTGGGCAAAAGAAAGGCAGTAAAATCACTCTAGGTGTAGGGGCAGTGTAAAATATGGACACATGATAAATAATGGAACAATTAAAAATAATAGCAGAGTGTTTTTCTCTCTCCCTCCCTTCCTCTTTCTTTCTCTCTTTCTCTCTCTTTCTCTCTTTTTCTCTGTCTTATCGGGGGAGGGTGTTTGTGGCTATCACAATTACTTTCAAAACTACTGGATATTTTCTGTTACATGAAACTGCTTTTTACAGTCATAAAATGCAATAAAACATTTTTTAATGGTAAAAGTAAACTGACATATGAAGCTACTTCTAAATAACTGTGTAAGAAAGGAATAAATATTTTTTCTGAAAATTACTGGCGTAAATACACAAAATTAGAGCCATAATGTGTGGTAATATTATTTATAATAGAATTTTGGTGGAGGAAATAGAGTAGCAAGGAGATTGACACATTGAGAACTACATGAAAGGAACACGAATGTGATAAAGTCACTGTATATGAGTTGGGTAGCTATATAGATTTATTTAATAAATACAATGGGAAAGGTCTTTGGGGATTCCAGAATTTACATGGCACTAATTGGATTTTTGATCTCCCTTTTATTTTGAGACATAATGGACTAGTTTTACACTGTAACTAAATTACACAAGAGACTGTAGTATATATACTAAAAATAATTCAAAAACAATTTAATCTGATACATTGGGTTAAGTGATGTTGGGCTTGATCTAATTTCAGGCAAGTTCAAGGCTCTATTAACAGATACCTGCATTCTCTCTCTCCCTTCCTTTTTCTTTTTCTTTCCCTTTCTCTCTCTCTTTCTTTCTCTCTTTCTTTCTTCTCTCTCTCTCTCTCTCTCTCTTTCTTTTTTTCTCCCTCCCTTTCTACTTTCTCCCTTCCTGTGAAGAACCCCAGAAAGACCTTGGTAGGAGGAAAAAAAGCCAAACGTTTTGAAACTCAGAACATGCTCACTCTGAGTTTCTCAGAATGCCATCTGGCATTCTTAGAGCTCCACTGTTGATTAGTTTAGCCTGAGCTATCCTTATAGCTAGCAGCCACTTACAATAAACTCTCAACTCAAGCTCAGGGCACCTGGGGATCTCCCTAAACAGTGAGGATTTCTTTGCTTTTTTCCCCCTTGAAGCCCCCCCTCCGGCAGCCCATTTTTGCTTCCAGGGGGGAGCAGGGAGTCTTGAAAGGCAGCCCCCAAAGCCCCATTTTGGCCTTAGCAAGCCTCCCTGCAGCCCCTGGGAGGCAAAACGGGGTGCGAGGGGGGGACTCCTGAAAAGGGCAGGGAAGGGAATGTCGTGGGAGTGGTGAATGCTCTGGAAGGAATAGCGCGATTTAACTGTAAGCAGGGGCGGGATGGGTGGGATGGCAATGGCGGGACCGGTTTGGGGGCGTGGCCAGCCAGCCATTAATACCGGTTCTGCAACCCTCACCAATTTATGGCTACCGGTCCTCCCGAACCGGTGTGAACCGGTAGCAACCCACCACTGCTACAGATTGAATAACTAAACAAATAAATAAAATAAGATCCACTTCAAGTCCACCTTCAGCTAGGCCCAGTCATTCCCTCTAAGCCCAACCAACCTGACCATTTGAAGGGACCATTTGATAACTTGAAGGGAGATAGCCATGTAAGCCTGGCTGAGCTGCTGGGGAAAACTGGGAGATCAATGAATCTAGAGTCCTTTCAAGTCAGCCTTGTATGTTGAACTTCATCTCCCAGAATTCCCAGGCATCACAGAAAATTAAAAACCAACCAATCAGAGGGCATCCGTTTGGGAAAGGCAAGAATAATCGTGTTTTAAAACTTTTTGCTCTGGGGACTCCTACCTGGTTTTAAAAAGTATGGAGGACCCCAAAGGAACTTTTCTTTATATGGGTATTTATTTGTTTGTTTGAGTTCATCCGTATTCACAGTATTAAAAGTTAACATTGACACATTTGTAGAATATTTACTTATCAAATTGTATAAAACTAATATTCAACCATTAGATATTAATATAAATAAAATATTTTTCATACAAAAACTCTATTATTAGCCCAACATTGTAAATCATATAGGAATCACAACCATATGAGCTAATGCTATTCTATTCTAAAGTAACATTGACAGAATCTTGTAATCTGAAAGTACAATCCTGTCCCCCCTCCCACTCGTCTACAGCCTGAAAAACTACGGAGAGTCTCTTTTGAGCCTCTATCCCAGCTTCCTGACCATTTTTTGGTTATGCTGTCTCTTATCTGACTGTTCCCTTAGCAGTGTCTCTTGCCCTAATCTCCCAAGGACTTTCCTACATACTATCCTTATCTATAACCTTTTAACAAATGATTTGTTAAAATCATATTCATTTTTTCTCATTTCTCTTTTTTATTTAAAAATGAGAACAATGATATTGCTTTACATTTTTGCAAATATCTTCAATATTTGATAAATAATTTTGATTTCATGGACTCCTTAGAAGGTCCTGAGGGATCTCAAGAGGTTCTGGGACCATACTTTAATAAACATTTCTCTAGTTCATTCTTATTTTGCAATGAATTCCTAAACACTGATCATACCACATTCATAGAGGTTTTAATATTGTACATTTTGGGCAGGCATAAAGCTTAATATACAGGGAGTCCTGAAGTTACAATGAGAAAATATAACAAAGGAATACAATCTAGATACATAGCCTAATTATCACTAATTGATTTCTATACATTCAATAAACGGTAGTAAACAAAAGTAGTATAAACCTATGAATTGAATTTTTTTTGTCCACAAACTGTACATGTCTTTCATTCTCTTTCCTTTTGTCCTGCAGTCTCCTCTTCCAGGAAGGTTTAAAGGAGATTCTCCAACAACTTGAATGCCATTTTACATGGGAGTTGCAGAAAGAGCATATTGATCCTGATAAATTGGAGAAAACAACTGCTGAGGAGATCCGGTTCGTAATCAATAAATCCAAAGTTCGAAATTACAACCTTCTTGCCTATGTGAAATTCCTGAATGACAAGAAGATCGAAGCCCTGGAAAACCTGCAGAAAGCTGAAGAGACTGTGCCCGTAGAATACCCTGAGGATGTTGAAAAGGGAAGCCTGGTTACCTGGGGCAACTATGCCTGGGTGCACTACCACATGGGCAATCTTATTGAATCCCAAGCCTACGTGGAGAAGGTAGTAAACACCTGCAAGCAACTTGGAAGTGAGTCTCCTTATAAGATGGAGTTCCCACAGATCGACTGTGAAAAGGGTTGGGCGCTCCTCAAATTTGGAGCCAGGAATTATGAAAAGGCCAAGGAGAGCTTTGAAAAAGCCCTGGATAAAGAACCAGAAAACTCAGAATTTAATTCGGGCTATGCACTCACGGTATACCACTTGGAAGATCATTATGCAGAAGACCCTTCACGGGTAAAGTCATCCCTGGAACCTTTGAGGCAAGTTTACATGCAGGGGAAAGGAAGGGGGTAGCTTACCTGGCAGGCAGCCCTCTCTGATCCTGATAGTTCAACTAAATCCTGCTATTGATTTTTCACACACCATAAATTAAATTCTTCCAGGAGTGACGAGGTGGCCTAGAGGTGGAACTCTTGCCTCACAATTAGGAGGCTGTGAGTTTGATCCTAGGTAGAGGCACATATTTCTCTCTCTGGGCACAATGAGAATATTTGAACAAAAAATCTGCAATGGTGACGGGAAGGGCATCAGGCCATTAAATCATCTAGCATCTGGCTAGCTCCATTCAGTTGCCAAAGCAATTTTGCAATGCTATCTTAGTGAAAGAACAAATGATTAAATGCAGGATAGCAATCACATGAACTGCATCCACTCTTAATTAAATGTCACATTGGATTTATCCTCATTCCTTAAGAATTGGAAAGTAGCCTGTGCTAAATAAATTAAGAGATTTCTTTTGCCAAAAGCATTTTTGTGCCAGTGGTGGTAGAGGGCTTAAAATAGTGGTCTAAAACCGGGGTCCCCAACCTGTGGGCTGCCACTCATGAGTGGGCTGTGAGTGGTTTGCAATTTACACATATGCACATCCTCACTTGCACAAGCAGTGGGTGCTTGCACGAATCATGCCTTCCCACCTGCCAATCTTTAAAGCCAAAATCATTGGGGAATTCTTTTGTGGGTGTGGCTTGTTCATGTGATGGTGGGAGTGGCTTCATGGTCATGTGACTGGGTGGACGTGGCCAACTCAATGTGACTCACATCAAGGGGTCCCTCGCCTGGCCCCTCCTCTCCCAGCCATTCCTTGTCACACCCAGCCTCAATGTATCTATAGTTCTGTAAAAATGCTGTTCACCTTTTTTCAACTTTATTACCTACATACTATAGATGTACTTTCATGGACCACTGAAAGGAGGAAATGGCCCACATGCTTTGCTCAAGAGTGTATTAGGCAACAGGCTTTTAAGAGCTCCACTATTGATTACCTTAGCCTGAGCAAGGATAGCTAGCAGCCACTTACAATAAGGTCTCAACTCAAGCTCAGTGCACTGGGGATCCCCAAACAGTGAGGATGAAGTGGGAGTAAAAGGATTTACCTTTTCCTCTCTCCCTTCCTCCTTCTCCCTTTCTCTCTCTCTCTCTCTCTTTCTCCCTCTCTTTCTCCTTTCTCCCTTCCTGTGAAGAACCCCAGAAGGTCTTTGGTAGGACGAAGAAAAGCCAAACATTTTGAAACTCAGAACATGCCCATTGATCATCTGGCATTTTTAGAGCTCCACTATTGATTACCTTACCCTGAGCTATCCTTATAGCTAGCAGCCACTTACAATAAGCTCTCAACTCAAGCTCAGCGCATCTGGGAATCTTCCTAAACAGTGAGAATTTCTTTGTTTCTTTCTCCCTTGAAGCCCCGCCCCCTGTTTTTGCTTCCAGGTGGCTGCAGGGAGTCTTGCTAGGCACACCCCCCACGCCAGTGGTGGTCCCTACTGGTTCGGCCCGGTTCTCCTGAGCCGGTAGCGGTGACAATATGACGTCACCAACCGATTCTGGCCCCAGTGCCGGCCCCACCCCCCACGACCCCCACCCCCCCGCATTATTCTTACCTTTTATTTGGCCCCACCCCCAATTGATTGCTGTCTCCTTAATCCCAGCTGATGGCTAGAGGGAAAAAAAAATTTTAAACTCTTGCTGTGGGGCTTCAAAGGGCCGCCCTACAGCTGATCACGGTTAAAAGAAAACAATTGAGTAGACCAGTGCCTGCAAAAATACATGAGTAGATCAGTGCCTGCAAAAAATAAATGGGTAGATCGGTACAGCTCTGCAAGCAGTTAAAAGCCTGGTAGACCAGTACCTCTGCTAAATCCTAAATAATTGTCACATGACCATTAAGCCACCCCCACAAAATAAGCCACGCCCACATAACCGGTAATAAAAATATTTAGAACCCACCCCTGCCCCAAGCCCCATTTTGGCGTTAGCAAATCTCCCTGCAGCCCATGGGAGCCAAAACAGGATGCAGGGGGGACTCCTGTAAGGGGCAGGGAAGGGAAGGTCGCGGGAGTGATGGGGGTGGCGCAGCATGCTCTGGGGGGGTGCTAGCACGACCTGCCTGTAAGCAGAGGGAGGCAGCTCAGTTGGGGCACAGGGCAGGCACCACATAGGAAGGCAGCTTAGGCAGGCGAGCTGCCCAGGTGGTGACGAGGAAAAGCAAGTGACTGGGTGGGACGGCAATGGGGGGACCGGTTTGGGGGCGTGGCCAGCCAGCCATTAATACCGGTTCTGCGACCCTCGCCATTTTATCGCTACTGGTCCTCCTGAACCGGTGTGAACCGGTAGCAACCCACCACTGCTACAGATTGAATAACTAAACAAATAAATAAAATAAGATCCACTTCAAGTCCACCTTCAGCTAGGCCGTCATTCCCTCTAAGCCCAACCAACCTGACCATTTGAAGGGACCATTTGATAACTTGAAGGGAGATAGCCATGTAAGCCTGGCTGAGCTGCTGGGGAAAACTGGGAGATCAATGAATCTAGAGTCCTTTCAAGTCAGCCTTGTATGTTGAACTTCATCTCCCAGAATTCCCAAGCATCACAGAAAATTAAAAACCAACCAATCAGAGGGCATCCATTTGGGAAAGCCAAGAATAATCGTGTTTTAAAACTTTTTGCTCTGGGGACTCCTACCTGGTTTTAAAAAGTATGGAGGACCCCAAAGGAACTTTTCTTTATATGGGTATTTATTTGTTTGTTTGAGTTCATCCGTATTTACAGTATTAAAAGTTAACATTGACACATTTGTAGAATATTTACTTATCAAATTGTATAAAACTAATATTCAACCATTAGATATTAATATAAATAAAATATTTTTCATACAAAAACTCTATTATTAGCCCCAAATTGTAAATCATATAGGAATCACAACCATATGAGCTAATGCTATTCTATTCTAAAGTAACATTGACAGAATCTTGTAATCTGAAAGTACAATCCTGTCCCCCCCCCTCTTCTACAGCTTGAAAAATTAGGGAGAGTCTCTTTTGAGCCTCTTTCTCAGATTCCTGACGATTTGTGGGTTATGCTGTCTCTTATCTGACTATTCCCTTAGCAGTGTCTCTTGCCCTAATCTCCCAAGGTCCTTCCTATATACAATCCTTATCTATAATCTTTTAACAAATTTATTTAAAAATGAGAACAATGATATTGCTTTACATTTTTGCAAATATCTTCAATATTTGATAAATAATTTTGATTTCATGAACTCCTTAGAAGGTCCTGAGGGACCTCAAGATGTCCTGGGACCATACTTTAATAAACATTTCTCTAGTTCATTCTTATTTTGCAATCAATTCCTAAACATTCATAGAGGTTTTACATTTTGGGCAGGCATAAAGCTTAATATACAGGCAGTCCTGAAGTTACAATGAGAAAATATAACAAACGAATACAATCTAGATACATAGCCTAATTATCACTAATTGATTTCTGTACATTCAATAAAACAAAAACAAAAGTAGTATAAACCTATGAATTGAATTTCTTTGTCCACAAACTGTACGTGTCCTTCATTCTTTTTCCTTTTGTCCTGCAGTCTCCTCTCCCAGGAAGGTTTAAAGGAGATTCTCCAACAACTTGAATGCCATTTTACGTGGGAGTTGCAGAAAGAGCATATTGATCCTGATGAATTGGAGGAAAGAATTGCTGAGCAGATCCAGTTCTTAACCAATAAATCCAAAGTTCGAAATTACAACCTTCTTGCCTATGTGAAATTCCTGAACGACAAGAAGGACGAAGCCCTGGAAAACCTGCAGAAAGCTGAAGAGGCTGTGCCCATAGAATACCCTGAGGATGTTGAAAAGGGAAGCCTGGTCACCTGGGGCAACTATGCCTGGGTGCACTACCGCATGGGCAACCTTACTGAATCCCAAGCCTACATGGAGAAGGTAGAAAACACCTGCAAGCAACTTGGAAGTGAGTCTCCTTATAAGGTGGAACTGCCACAGATCGACTGTGATAAGGGTTGGGCTCTGCTCAAATTTGGAGCCAGGAATTATGAAAAGGCCAAGGAGAGCTTTGAAAAAGCCCTGGAAAAAGAACCCGAAAACCCAGAATTTTACTCGGGCTATGTGTTCACAGTATACCACTTGGAAGATCATTATGCAGAAGACCCTTCAGGGAAAAAGTCATCCCTGGAACCTTTGAGGCAAGTTTACATGCAGGGAAAAGGAAGAAAAAAAATGCTTTGTTCCTTACCTTACAGGCTGTCCTCTCTGATCCTGCAAGTTCAACTAAATCCTGCTATTGATTTTTCACACACCATAAATCAAATTCTTCCACGAGTGACGAGGTGACCTAGAGGAGAAACTCTTGCCTGACAATCAGGAGGCTATGAGTTTTATCCTAGGTAGAGGCAGATATTTCTCTCTCTCTGGGCACAATGAGAATATTTCCGCTGAACAAAAACTCTGCCATGCCAACGGGAAGAGCATCTTAAACACTCTGCTAGCTCCATTCAGTTGCCTAAGGTCCACACCACAAGGGATTATGGGGTTATTAAAAGATGATGATGATAAAATTAAATTCTTCCATTTGAGGCTTCCTCTGGGGCATCTTAAAAATTTAAGCGCCCAGAAAATATTATCACTAATTTTGCAATGCTATCTTAGGGAAAGAACAAATGATTAAATGCAGGATAGCAATCACATGAAGTGCATCCACTCTGCCCAGATGGTGACGAGGAAAAGGAAGTGACTGGGTGGGACGGCAATGGGGGGACCGGTTTGGGGGCGTGGCCAGCCAGCCATTAATACCGGTTCTGCAACCCTCACCAATTTATCACTACCAGTCCTCCCGAACCGGTTTGAACCGGTAGCAACCCACCACTGCTACAGATTGAATAACTAAACAAATAAATAAAATAAGATCCACTTCAAGTCCACCTTCAGCTAGGCCCAGTCATTCCCTCTAAGCCCAACCAACCTGACCATTTGAAGGGACCATTTGATAACTTGAAGGGAGATACCCATGTAAGCCTGGCTGAGCTGCTGGGGAAAACTGGGAGATCAATGAATCTAGAGTCCTTTCAAGTCAGCCTTGTGTGTTGAACTTCATCTCCCAGAATTCCCAGGCATCACAGAAAATTAAAAACCAACCAATCAGACGGCATCCGTTTGGGAAAGGCGAGAATAATCGTGTTTTAAAACTTTTTGCTCTGGGGACTCCTACCTGGTTTTAAAAAATATGGAGGACCCCAAAGGAACTTTTCTTTATATGGGTATTTATTTGTTTGTTTGAGTTCATCCGTATTTACAGTATTAAAAGTTAACATTGACACATTTGTAGAATATTTACTTATCAAATTGTATAAAACTAATATTCAACCATTAGATATTAATATAAATAAAATATTTTTCATACAAAAATTCTAGTATTAGCCCCAAATTGTAAATCATATAGGAATCACAAACATATGAGCAAATGCTATTCTATTCTAAAGTAACATTGACAGAATCTTGTAATCTGAAAGTACAATCCTGTCCCCCCTCCCACTCGTCTACAGCCTGAAAAACTACGGAGAGTCTCTTTTGAGCCTCTATCCCAGCTTCCTGACCATTTTTTGGTTATGCTGTCTCTTATCTGACCGTTCCCTTAGCAGTGTCTCTTGCCCTAATCTCCCAAGGACTTTCCTACATACTGTCCTTATCTATAACCTTTTAACAAATGATTTGTTAAAATCATATTCATTTTTCTCATTTCTCATTTTTTTATTTAAAAATGAAAACAATGATATTGCTTTACATTTTTGCAAATAGCTTCAATATTTGACAAATAATTTTGATTTCATTTACTCCTTAGAAGGTCCTGAGGGACCCTAAGAGGTTCTGGGACCATACTTTAATAAACATTTCTCTAGTTCATTCTTATTTTGCAATGAATTCCTAAACATTGATCATACCACATTCATAGAGGTTTTAATACATTTTGGGCAGGCATAAAGCTTAATATACAGGCAGTCCTGAAATTACAATGAGAAAATATAACAAAGGAATACAATCTAGATACATAGCCTAATTATCACTAATTGATTTCTATACATTCAATAAAAGGTAGTAAAAAAAGTAGTGTAAAACTATGAATTGAATTTTTGTCCATAAACTGTACATCTCTTTCGTTCTCTTTCCTTTTGTCCTGCAGTTTCCTCTCCCAGGAAGGTTTAAAGGAGATTCTCCAACAACTTGAATGCCATTTTACATGGGAGTTGCAGAAAGAGCATATTGATCCTGATAAATTGGAGAAAACAACTGCTGAGGAGATCCGGTTCGTAATCAATAAATCCAAAGTTCGAAATTACAACCTTCTTGCCTATGTGAAATTCCTGAACGACAAGAAGGACGAAGCCCTGGAAAACCTGCAGAAAGCTGAAGAGGCTGTGCCCATAGAATACCCTGAGGATGTTGAAAAGGGAAGCCTGGTTACCTGGGGCAACTATGCCTGGGTGCACTACCACATGGGCAATCTTACTGAATCCCAAGCCTATGTGGAGAAGGTAGAAAACACCTGCAAGCAACTTGGAAGTGCGTCTCCTTATAAGGTGGAGCTCCCACACATCTACTGTGATAAGGGTTGGGCTCTCCTCAAATTTGGAGCCAGGTATTATGAAAAGGCCAAGGAGAGCTTTGAAAAAGCCCTGGAAAAAGAACCCGAAAACTCAGAATTTGACTTGGGCTATGCACTCACAGTATACCACTTGAAATATCTTTATGAAGAAAACCCTTCACAGATAGAGTCATCCCTGCGACCTTTGAGGCAAGTTTCCATGCAGGGGAAAAGAAGAAAAAAAAATGCTTTGTAGCTTACCTTACAGGCAGCCCTCTCTGATCCTGTTTGTTCAACTAAATCCTGCTATTTTTCACACACCATAAATTCAATTCTTCCAGGAGTGACGAGGTGACCTAAAGGTGAAACTCTTGCCTGACAATCAGGAGGCTATGAGTTTGATCCTAGGTAGAGGCAGATATTTCTCTCTCTCTGGGCACAATGAGAATATTTCTGCTGAACAAAAACTCTGCAATGGCGACGGGAAGAGCATCCTTAAACATTCTGCTAGCTCCATTCATTTGGGATTATGGGGTTAATAAAAGATGATGATGATAAAATTAAATTCTTCCATTTGAGGCTTCCTCTGGGGCATCTTAAAAATTTAAGTGCCCAGAAAATATTATCACTAATTTTGCAATATATCTTAGTGAAAGAACAAATGATTAAATGCAGGATAGCAATCACATGAACTGCATCCACTCTTTATTAAGTGTCACATTGGATTTATCCTCATTCCTTAAGAATTGGAAAGTAGCCTTGCTAAATAAATTAAGAGATTTCTTTTGCCAAAAGCATTTTTGTGCAGTGGTGGTAGAGGGCTTAAAATAGTGGTCTAAGACAGAGGTCCCCAACCTGTGGGCTGCCACTCACGAGTGGGCTGTGAGTGGTTTGCAATTTATATATTTATTTATTTATTTATTTATTTAATTAATTAATTAATTAATTCAATTTATATGCCACCCCTCTCTGAAGACTCAGGGCGGCGTAAGTGAGGATGTGCACATATGCACATCCTCACTTGCACAAGCAGTGGGTGCTTGCACGAATTATGCCTTCTCACCTGCCAATCTGCAAAGCCAAAATCATTGGGAAACTCTCATCTAATATAAGGAATTTATACATTTGGATGCAGTATTGGTTTTTACCTTGCTTTATTGGATTGTTGTGAGCCAGGCTTTAGATGAGATGGGTGGCCCTACAGATCAGATCAGTTCTAACATTTTTTACTATCGGTTCTGTGGGCGTGGCTTATTTTGTGGCCATGGCTTGTTCATGTGATGGTGGGAGTGGCTTCATCGTCATGTGACTGAGTGGGCATGGCCAACTCAATGTCACTCACGTTAAGGGGTATCTTGCCTGGCCCTTCCCCTCCCAGCCATTCCTTTTCATACCCAGCCTCAATGTATCTATAGTTCTGTAAAAAAGTTGTTCACCTTTTTTCAACTTTATTATCTACATACTATAGATGTACTTTCTTTTTTTTTTTTAATTTTTTTTTTAAAAAAACAAACTTTATTCGTATTTTTAAAAAAGGACATTTAAAACAATTATAAGAAAAACTGAACAAGTTTTTCTTAATCAAACACACAAATTACAAGTACATATACTATACATATATAGTGCTCAACTTCATCTATCAACTACTTTCTAATGTTATATATACATATATATATATACGCACAGTGACTTATTTCCTTCTATATCTCTCTGACAGTGCAGTTGTTTATTTGCATTAATTTCTCCTAACTTTCATCTCTAAGCATTCCCTCTCTCTGACTTATCCACTGGTACCAGCTATTCCATATTTTAAAGTATTTTGAATCTTCCTTATCCTGTAATTTTAGGGTTAATTTATCCATCTCTGCGCATACATAGATTTTCTGTATTACTTCCTGATCAGTTGGCAAACGGTCTATTTTCCAGAGTTGTGCCAACGCTAATCTTGCCGCTGTAATAATGTGGAGTATTAGGTATTTTATGTCCTTCCTAATATTCTTATTGATCATGCCGAGTAAAAAGACTTCAGGTGTTAATTCAATTTCGTGATTTGTTATCTCTAATATCCATGTTTTTATTTTGTTCCAATATTTTTTGATTTTTGGGCAAAGCCACCAAGCATGGTAAAAAGTTCCCTGCGCTTTTTTACATTTCCAGCAAGCCGAGTTCACATTTGGATACATTTTTGCTAACCTTGCGGGTGGCAGATACCATCGGTACCACATTTTATAATGATTTTCTTTGTATGATACCGATTTTGTCATTCTATAATTATCTTCCCATGCTCTTTCCCAATCTTCTAATTGTATATTATGCCCTATGTTCCTCGCCCAGGCTATCATCTGCCCTTTGACCAACTCTTCTGCCAAATCGAATTCGAGTAAATATTTGTAGATTTTTGAAATTAATTTCCCTTCTTTTGATTCTAATAGTTTGTCTAATCGATTTTGTTTTAAATCTATTCCTTCTTCCTCTTGGTCTTTTCTGTATCTTACTTTTATTTGCGAGTAGGGCCACCAGTCTATTCCTATTCCTTGTTCTTTGAGCTCTTCCCTAGTTTTCAATTTCCCCTGAACATCTACTATTTCCCTGTATCTTAGAATCTTTTGTTTTGATAATATGTTGGGGTGAGTTATTGCTTCTATAGTCGATAGCCAGCCGGGAATTTTCATGTAGTGTTTTTGTTTAATTTGTAGCCATGTGTTAATTAAAGATCTCCTAATTGTATGGTTATTAAAATGTTTATATATTTTATTTCCTGAACTCCATATAAAGGCGTGCCATCCCTTCATTAAATCATGCCCTTCTAAATTTAGCAATCTTTGATTATCTAAGGTTATCCAATCTTTAATCCATAATAAACTGGCAGCCTTGTAATATTTATCCCATGCTGGGAGTCCAAATCCACCTCTACTTTTATCATCTTGTAGTATATTCAATTTTATTCTTGATTTCTTCCCTTCCCACATGAATTTTTTAGTTATTTTATCCAAATTATCAAAGAATTTCTTATCTAATTTTATTGGAATTGTTTGGAATAAATAAAGGAGTCTTGGCAGTATGTTTGATTTTATTGCTGCTATTTTCCCCAATAAAGACAATTTTAGTTTCCCCCATTTTTCTAAATCTTCCTTTATTTTCTGGACTAAAGTATCATAATTGTCTTCTTTTATTGTTGTCGTTTTGGCCGTCAAATTTATCCCTAGGTATTTAACTTTTTTAACTGTCTGCAGACCGGATTCTTTTACTAATTTCTCTACTTGTTTTGTTATCATGTTTTTTGTTATCATTTTTGTCTTTTCTTTATTAATTTTTAAACCTGCTACCTTTCCAAATTTTTCAATCTCTTTTATTAATTTTGGGGTTGTTTCTAATGGGTTTTCTACGAAAAAGACAAGGTCGTCTGCAAATGCTTGGACCTTGTAATCCTCTCTCTTGATCTTTAATCCTTGAATTTCTTTATTTGCTCTAATTCTGATTAATAAATTTTCCAATGTTAAAATAAATAGTAAAGGGGAAAGTGGACATCCCTGCCTTACTCCTTTATTTATTCCAAAGAATTTTGTTGGGTCACCATTCACCAAGACACATGCTTTCTGATTCTGATATATCGATGTTATCATTTTAGTGAATCTTTCTCCAAAATTCATACTTTTGATTTGTTGCTTCATAAATTGCCAGTTAACTTGGTCAAACGCTTTTTGTGCATCCAGAAAGATCAGTGCTACCTGTCTCTCTGGATGCACCTCATAATATTCTAAAACATCCAATGCTATTCTTAAATTGTTTTTTATCTGCCTTGTAGGCAGAAAACCATTTTGATCCTGGTGTATTTTATTTTGTAATATTATTTTCATCCTATTGGCAATTATGCTCATGAAAACTTTATAATCAGTATTCAACAAAGAAATCAGCCTATAATTTTTTATTAGTGTGGTATCTGTCCCCTCTTTAGGTATTAAGGAAATATATGCTTCTTTCCATGTGTTGGGTAGTTTTGCCTCCATTAGGGCCTCATTATATATTTCTAACAGTATTCCATTTAATGGATCTCCAAATGTCTTATAGAATTCTATTGGTAAACCGTCTGTCCCCGGGGTTTTATTATTTTTTTGCCTCTTCAGTGCCTCTTTTAGCTCCCCCATCGTAATCTCCTTATCTAATAATTCTCTTTCTTCCTCTGTTAGTATTTGCAATCCCTCCCCTTTTAAATAATATTCAATTTCCTCCTCTGTTACTATATCCTTTTCATACAGTTTTTGATAATATTGGACTGTTATGTCCTTTTTTCCCTCTAGGGCCCATTGAATCCTTCCCTCATCATCTCGTAATTTCTGAATTGTTCTTTTTTCTCTTTCCTTCCTCAGCCTATACGCCATCCATCTCCCTGGTTTGTTTGCGTTTTCAAAGTAATTTTGTCTTATATATTTCAATGCTGTTGCATATTTCCCCTGCTCTAATATGTTTAGGTTATGTTTTGCTGTTAACCAATTTAACCTTATTTTTTCATCCCCTGGGTTTCTTTGCAATTTACATTCCCAATTTTGAATTTCTTCTAATAATTTATTATATTCTTTCTCTCTCTCTTTTCTCCGTTTTACATTATATGATATCGTGAGGCCTCTTACATATGCTTTGGTTGTATCCCATAGGTTTCGTAGGGAAGTGTGTTGCTTTGTGTTTTCCTTATAAAACCATTCTAGCTCCTTTTCTATATAATTCTTATGCTCTTTTTCTTGCAATATCTGTGTGTTCATAGTCCATCTATTCTTCTTTCTCTGCTGACCTCTCCACTTCATCATTATCGGGTTGTGGTCAGCCCAATTATTTGGTAAAACATCTACTTCTTCTATCTCCATTATTAACATCTTAGTTACCCAAATCATATCCAACCTTGACCATGATTTATGCGGATTCGAATAATATGTATAATTTCTTGCTTCGGGGTTAAGACATCTCCAGCTATCTACCATATCTAACTCTTCCACCATATCCATAAAGGTTTTAGGTAATACATTTTTTTTATTTTTGTTTTGCTGACCACATTCATAATCTTTTCTTACATCTAAGATAGCATTAAAATCCCCAATCAGACAGACATTCTCCATTTTTTGTTCTATAATTTTCTCATGCACTTTTTTGTAGAATTCTAATTGTTGACTATTTGGGGCGTATATTACTACCAATAATATCTTTTTGAGCTCAAGATTTAGCTCTACCATGACTATCCTACCTTCTGTATCCACATACCTCATATTACTGTCTAATCCTTCCTTGATATATACCACCACTCCTCTTTTTTTTTCCTCTGCCAATGAAGCGTATTCTTTACCTAATTTTTTATATTGTATATATTTGATATCCTGTTTTCTTATATGTACCTCCTGGAGGCACACAATGTCTGATTTTTGTTTCAATTTTTTTTTGTAAATTTGGTGTCGTTTGGATGGTGAGTTGAGTCCATTAACATTTACAGATAGTATTTTTAAAGTCCGTTCCATTTTTTTTTAATTGACTTTCCTGTTGTTTCTTCTTTATTTCTTCCTGTTCCTTTTTTTTTGCCTCTTGTCTGCACTCCTTCCTCTTCCTGAGTCTCTCCTTCATCTACTTTCCCTCCTTTTTGTGGTGTTCTTTCCTGATCTCTCTTCTGTTTTCCTTTGATATTCCGTCCTTCCTCTTCTTTATTACCATTTGTTGCTTCAGCACCCATCATTTGGTCATATAATTCTTTTGCTTTGCTGTGTGAATCCATCTTGATTTTCTTTCCCTGCCACATTACTAACATTCCTTCCGGGGTTATCCATTTGAATGGTATATATCTTCTGTTTAGTAACTGACAGAAAGAATCTATAGGCAATGTATTTTCCAAAGCACCACAAGGCAAAACAAGAAACAATGGATGAAAACTGAACAAAGAGAGAAGTTAATTTTTCTCCTAAAACTAAGGAGAAACTTCCTGACAGTGAGAACCAATATAGGTGCAGAAATATTTCAGTCATAATTTCACATATAAAATAGCCATTCGTGCATATTGTTCAAAACAGTAATTAGTATTATGGCTGATGTTTGAAAGCAAGCATAAAAGTCAAAGATCACAAATGTATACAAAACATCATATACCAGGAATAGCATATTAAGATGGACTTATGCAACCTGATGTACAAAATAAACAACATATTTATGCTCTAGACTGTAGACATTGAATGCATGTAAATCCCTGAAAAATATGTGGTAGCCCTGGGCAAAAGAAAGGCAGTAAAATCACTCTAGGTGTAGGGACAGTGTAAAATATTAACACATGATAAATAATGGAACAATTAAAAATAATAGCACAGAGTTTCTCTCCCTCCCTCCCTTCCTCTTTCTTTCTCTCTGTCTCTTTCTCTGTCTTTTTAGGGGGAGGGTGTTTGTGGCTATGACAACTACTTTCAAAATTGTTACTGGATATTTCTTGTTACATGAAACCGCTAAAAGGCTTTTGCAGTCATAAAATGCAACAAAACATTTTTTAAATGGTAAAAGTAAACTGACATATGAAGCTACTTCTATATAACTATGTAAGAGAGGAATAAATATTTTTCTGAAAATTACTGGCGTAAATACACAAAATTAGAGCCATAATGTGTGGTAATATTATTTATAATAGAATTTTGGTGGAGGAAATAGAGTAGCAAGGAGATTGACACATTGAGAACATGAAAGGAACACGAATGTGATAAAGTCACTGTATATGAGTTGGGTAGCTATGCCGATCTCAATTGGCTCCTTGGTTCTCTGAGGAGCTGAGGGGAGCTGAGAGAGATTAAGAAAAAGACGCCTAGAGACCGTCTGGGTGACTAGTCAATCTGAATCTGACAAACACTGGTGAGGTCTTATATGAAGACCTACCTAGTGGCGATAAAAACAGCAAAATCTAATTATTTTTCCGCTCTTATGGCATCTGCAGAGAACCTCCCAGCTGCTCTGTTTAGGGTGACCCACTCCCTTCTTCGGGGGGGAGCGTGGAAGATCCCTTGCAGGGTTGAGCTGAGGATTTTGTGCAATTCCTGCATGATAAAGTCGCTCAGATTCGGGAAGGCATGGACTCCGACTGGGTGAGTCCAGGGGGGGAGATGGGGGTAGGTCTTGAGAACATTATCTGGGAAGAGTTTGACCCTGTGACTCCTGAGGACGTGGACAGGATTCTAGGTAGGCTTAGTGCTGCCACATGTTTATTGGACCCGTGTCCCTTCTGGTTGGTACTGGCCTCCCGGGAGTTTACACGAGGCTGGCTCCAGGGGATTATAAATGCTTCTTTGAGTGAGGGTGTCTTTCCCGCCGCCTTAAAAGAGGTGGTGGTGAGACCCCTCCTCAAGAAGCCTTCCATGGACCCTGC
The DNA here is from genome assembly GCF_059756535.1 of Pantherophis guttatus. NCBI lineage: Eukaryota > Metazoa > Chordata > Lepidosauria > Squamata > Colubridae > Pantherophis > Pantherophis guttatus. The sequence continues at coordinate 70,702,116 of NC_142068.1, read as the reverse complement.
TGTATTAGCAAATTATTGTCCAGTCTCCAACCTTCGCTTTGTGGCCGTTTCCACAATGCCGCTTTGTGGCATTGGTCGCATTGGTTGATGATCTCTGGAGAGCTTGGGACAGGGGCTGCTCCTCTGTCCTGGTCCTATTAGATCTCTCAGCAGCTTTTGATACCATTGACCATGGTATCATGCTGCAGCGGTTGGAGGGGTTAGGAATAGGAGGCACCGTGCTACGGTGGTTCTCCTCCTTCCTCTTCGACCGTTCGCAGTTTGTGTTGGCAGGGGGGCAGAGGTCGACCTCGAGGTGCCTCATTTGGGTGCCGCAAGGGTCAGTCCTCTCGCCCCTTCTGTTCAACATTTATGTGAAGCTGCTGGGTGAGATCATCCATGGTTTTGGGGTGAGGGTCCACCAGTACGCTGATGACACCCAGCTGTACATCTCCAACCCAAACCACCCCAATGATGCCCTTGACGTGATGTCCCACTGCCTGGAGGCCGTACGGGTCTGGATGGGTAGAAATAGGCTCAAGCTCAACTCTTCCAAGACTGAGTGGCTGTGGCTTCCGGCGTCCCAGTATAGTCAGCTGGTGCCATCGCTGTCTATTGGGCATGAATCCTTGGCCCCCACAGAGAGGGTTCGCAATCTGGGTGTCCTCCTGGATGCACGGCTGTCTTTGGAAGAGCATATGATGGCCGTGGCCAGGGGGGCTTTTTATCAGGTTTGCCTGATCCACCATTGCGTCCCTTTCTGGACTGGGACGCCTTACGCACGGTCACTCAGGCCCTCGTCACCTCCCGGCTGGACTACTGCAATGCTCTCTACATGGGGCTCCCCTTGAAGAGCACTCAGAGGCTCCAACTGGTCCAGAATGCAGCCGCGCGGGTGAACACCTCTCCTGCGCAAGCTGCACTGGCTCCCAGTGGTCTTCCGGGCACGATTCAAAGTGCTGGTTACCACCTTTAAAGCACTCCATGGCTTAGGACCTGGGTACCTACAAGACCGTCTTCTGCCACCGATAGCCTCCCACAGTTCACTCACACAGAGAGGGACTCCTCAGGGTGCCATCGGCAAAATTATGTCAGCTGGCAACACCCGGGGGGAGAGGCTTATCTGTGGGAGCTCCTGCCCTTTGGAACGAACTGCCCCCGGAAATACGCAAGATCTCCGACCTCCGTGTTTTTTGCTGTGCCCTCAAGACCCTGTTCTTCCGACAGGCAGGGCTGTCTATGTAATGAATTTTAATTGGGATTTTAATTTGGATTTTTAATTAATTTGGCCGAAATTGTAATAGTTTTAGTTTTAATAATTTTAAATTTAAATTATTATATCTGTATATTCTGTGTTTTTACGTTGCTGTGCACCACCCTGAGTCCTTCGGGAGAAGGGCGGTATAGAAATAAAATTATATTTATACTCATACTTATATAAATTTGTTTAATAAATACTATGGGAAAGGTCTTTGGGGATTCCAGAATTTACATGGCACTAATTGGATTTTTGATCTCCCTTTTATCTTGAGACATAATGGACTAGTTTTACACTGTAACTAAATTAAACAAGAGAATGTAGTATGTATATCAAAAATAGTTCAATAACAAATTAATCTGATACATTAGGTTAAGTGATGTAAGGCTTGATCTAATTTCAGACAAGTTCAAGCCTCTGTTAAGAGATCCCTGCATTCTCTCTCTCCCTTCCTTTTTCTTTTTCTTTCCCTTTCTCTCTCTCTTTCTTTCTCTCTTTCTTTCTTTCTTCTCTCTCTCTCTCTCTTTCTTTTTTTTCTCCCTCCCTTTCTCCTTTCTCCCTTCCTGTGAAGAACCCCAGAAAGACTTTGGTAGGAGGAAAAAAAGCCAAACGTTTAAATTGGGCTATGCAATCACGGTATGCCACTTGGAAGATCATTTTGCCAAAAACCCTTCAGGGAAAGCGTCATCCCTGGAACTTTTGAAGCGTGCATTAAAACTGAATCCTGATGATGTTTTTGTTCTTCCTCTACTTGCAGTAAAGCTTCAAGAATCAGAAAAAAAAGAAGAAGGAGAAAAGTGGATTAAAGAAGCCCTTCGAAAGCATCCAGGCGTTCCTTACGTATTAAGGTACGCTGCCAAATTTTACAGGAAGAAAGGAGACGTCGAGACATCATTGCAACATTTGGCGAAAGCATTGAGCTTGACCCCAAACTCTGCATTCTTGCACCATCAGATTGGCCTTTGCTATAGGGCACAGTATTTAGTGATGAAAAATGAAAGCCAATATGATAAGTGCCAAGTCAATGATAAAATGGACGAATTGATGAGATTATGCCTTTTTCATTTTGAAAAAGCAGTGGAGAATAAACCCGAGTTTTTCTATGCTAATATTGACCTTGCAAAGAGGTATGCAGAACAAGGAGAGCTACAGAAAGCGGATGAAATATACCAGAAGCTCTTTACCATGAGCAACCTAACTCCCTTAGAGAAGCAACAGGCCCATTTTAATTATGGGCGTTTTCAAGAATCTGACAGAAGGTTGCTATCAGAAGCCATCAAACACTACTTTGCAGCGCTGAAGATTGAAAATGACTCTATAGAGAGAGACAAATGCAAGTGTATATTGAAGAAATTGATGGACAAGAAAATCAGGAATGGTAGAGCCGATGCTGAGAATTTCGCCGTCCTTGGATTTATTCATCAGCTCAATGGGGACAAGGAACAAGCATGGAAAGCCTATGAAAAAGCCTTTGACCTTGATCCTGTGAATAAGGAATATTTCAATACATTTCGGAAGTTGAGGTTTTCTTCGTAAAACAATACATGCCAAAGTGGGAATTTTTCTATGAATACTGGTATTAAAAATGCATGAACATATGCTGCCAGTCTGCTTTCTCCATTGGTAGAATATAGAAATAGGATAGAGTAGGATAGGATAGGATAGGATAAGGTTAGAGTAGAGTAGAGTAGAGTAGAGTAGAGTAGAGTAGAGTAGAGTAGAGTAGAGTAGAGTAGAGTAGAGTAGAGTAGAGTAGAGTAGAGTAGAATAGAATACAGGAAATTAATATCTGATTAATGTATGAACAAAGATAGAATAATCAAATGCCCCCGCCCTCTGTAGAAAGTTGGATTATAAAATTGAGAGAACCTGCAGAAATGGCAAAGCTGACCAAAATGCAGAAATGATCTTCTTGAAAGACGAAAGAAAGAAAGAAAGAAAGAAAGAAAGAAAGAAAGAAAGAAAGAAAGAAAGAGGGAGGGAGGAAGGAACAAGAAAGAAAGAAAGAAAGAAAGAAAGAAAGAAAGAAAGAAAGAAAGAAAGAAAGAAAGAAAGAAAGAAAGAAAGATTTATAGTTCCATATTCTTCTTTATATTTTGGTTCCTTATACTTTATTCTTATTCTTTTACTGTATACAATCTAATAAATAACTAGTGTGTGTTATAAGGGCAAACCCTGAGTTTGTATTGATTGTTTGCCCGTGTATTATTGAGGTTGAAGCTGAAGAAGTCATTGACCAGTAAGGCATTGTAGCAGACAATTTTGTGTACTATACTTATCAGATCGCAGGTGGCGCAGTTCTAGATTGTCCAAGTCCAAAATTTCAAGCCTGGTGGCATAAGGGATTCTATTGTGAGTAGAGGAGTGGAGTACTCTTCTGGACCTGCTCAATCGTATTAATGTCCAATATACAGTGTGGATTCCAGGCAGACAAGCTGTATTCGAGAATTGGTCTGGCAAAGGTTTTGGAATGCCCTAGTTAGCCATACAATGTTACTGGAGAAGAAGCTTCTCAAAATTAGGTTAAGAATTCTTAATGCCTTTTTGGCAATGCTGTTACAGTGAGTTCTGGGGTTTAGATAGTCTGAGATGAGTACTCCTAGGCCCTTGACAGAGTGAGGATCATCTACGAGGTTGTTTCCACCCAATTTATATTTGATGTTCTGATTTTTATTGCCAATGTGTAGGACAGAGCATTTATTAGTTGAGATTTGGAGTTGCCAAATGCGCGACCATTCTGACACATGATCAAGGTCGTTTTGTAGGGCAGCAGCATTATGAGCGATGTTAAATAATTTTACATCATCAGCAAAGAGGACGCAGCTGCTTTTAATATGATCGCATAGGTTGTTGATGTAAAGCAGAAAGAGTGCAGGTCCTAGAACGCTGCCTTTGGGGACACCGCTGTTAACTGGTGCCGGATTTGATAGGGTCCTCCGTATTTTGACTACTTATTGCCTGTTTGACAGGAATGCGGCTTTCCATTTGTGCAGGGATCCGGAATTGCTGTAATAACTAAGGTTTAGTACCACTGAATCAAAGGCTTTGTAGAAGTCTATGTAAATTAGGTCTATTGCTTTACCCTGGTCAAGCTGTGTGATCCAAAGGTTTTTGCAGTGTAGGAGTTGCAGATTACAGGGCAAATATATAATAAATTCTATTATGTATCCATATGTGTGCTATTTTCCCAATTTATACTTTCTACTGTTTTCTATTAGTTTTTAATACAATCACCATATTACCAAATATTTTATCTCTATCCATCATCTCTTACTCTTTTTAGAATTTCAACATTTATTGTCTTTTTGGTGACTTTTTTATATTTCTTTCTTGGTATCCTGTATTTCTTTCTAACATTTTTGCACCAACTAAATGTTACTATATCACATCTTTCAAGAACAAGAAAACTCCACTCATCATACCTTTAGCATTGCTGTTTAACAACAAATCAAATACAGAATTTCTTTACAGAAAAGAATCTTCTAGAATGCTGAATCTTCTATCGTTACTGTACCGGAACAACACAAGCAAGAACAGAAGAAATAGAAACTCATCTTACATCTGGGTGGACTAATACAGCAACTTGCAATTTCCTTTTCTAGGAACAGGAAACGAAACTCTATTCTTTTCCTTTTAAAAGCGAGTAGCAACAAACCAATGCAATATTTCAGATCTGATCATCGGAAAGAGAAACCCATTATTTTCAGAGAAGCAAAAAAATACACAGTCTGTTTTATAAATGTATAATACCATAAAAGAACTTAAAGCAGAGTATAAATCAACTGCAATGAATCCAATTTAATCTGTATCATTAGGTCTCAGAGCCAATTACTAGATAGTTTTCATGCACAATTTATCATTTCTAATATAAATAATAGCTTCTGTGAGCACAGGGAGGGAGATTTGAACAGTTGTTAGGAAAATGTTTTTTTTTTTTATACTAGACCTCTAAATAGATTAAATGATAATACTTTTCAGGTGGGCCTGAACTTATAATTCATTTAACAATGGCTCAAAGCTATAAGCCTTGGAAAAAGTAATGCCCTTTAGTCCCACTTACGACTGTCAGAAATATCACACACATACACAAACATTTGATCACAATTTGGGAGTTTGGGAACTAGCTGACATTTACTACTAGTTCCAATATTTTACAATCAGGTGATCACGATCAGGGTGGATAAAAATCGATGGTTTTTTTTTTAAATAAAAAAACCCCCCAGATTTAAAAAAGAAATTAAATTGGATTTTTTTCATTTTTATCAAATTTATTTTAATAAAATGCTTTTGGAGTAAAAATCTATCTAAAGATAGTTTTCTATTTAAAATACATTAATCATTTAGTTTATTCAGCATGAAATGGAGCTTAGTTATGTAGCATGAGGCTGTAAATTCTGCAATATTTACATCTTTGGTAAACTCATTCAAACTGTTGGAAGAAATGTCCATTCTGGGTTCAGTTCCAAGTGGGGGAGAAAGACACTGGAAATATGGAGGCTGCTTGGAAGGATGGTTTAATGGAGCAGAACCAAGAATGGAATGGAATGGAATGGAATGGAATGGAATGGAATGGAATAGAATAGAATAGAATAGAATAGAATAGAATAGAATAGAATAGAATAGAATAGAATAGAATAGAATAGAATAGAATAGAATTCTTTGTTGGCCTGCATGCCAGATCTAAGTACCCTGTGGGCCAGATTCAGCCCGCAGGCCTTGAGTTTGACACGGGTGAAATGCTCCTGGTTAGGACCAGATCGCCCGATCCGGTAGCGATAGCGGCGGGTGGTTCAGAGAACCGGTAGCAAAAATCCTTGCCCTTTCCGCACCCCCTCCCATGCCCAGCTGAGCCACACGATCATCAGAGGCTTTTTTTTTATTTTTAAAAGCATTTTTTCTTCGGCCCAAAAAATGCTTTTATTTAAAAAAAAAAGTTTTATTGTTTTATTACTACACATTACGACAAACACATAGCATACAACATATTAACATATCCTCTTTTTAACAAAAAAAGAGGACTGCTTTCCACTGTGATTTCCCCCACTCCCCCCACATGTCTCTCATGTTGTTTCATTTCCTTCGGTAGCAAAAATGCTTTTAAAAGCCTCTGACGATCAGGCAACAAAGCTGGGATCATCAGAGGCTTTTAAAAGCATTTTTTTAACATCCTCTGGTTGTAGAAAAAATGCTTTTAAAAGTTAAAAAAAAAAGTTAGCCACGCCCACCCAGTCACATTAACCCCTCCCATCAACCCACAGAACCAGTAGTAACAAATTTTACATTTCACCACTGGTTTGACACCCTTGACTTGGAGCCTTTCACACTGCTTGCTGCGTCTATAAGGTATGGTCAAAAATGTTGAAGTGCATTCGAAGTCCTACCTCTCTGTTTACGTGCAATAAAAAACAGGAGAAGCTTCAATCATACCATGGTGGCTACTATAGCATAGCAGCTTGACCCTACCTCCTGGCCACCCCTGCTCCCTGCCAAGTTGAAATGTCCCTCCCACACACATACACCTTGAGTTGGTGGGAAACTAAAGTAGTGTGAAAGTTGCTGCCACCTTGCCAATTCTTATTAGAATTAGAATAACAGAGTTGGAAGGGACCTTGGAGATCTTTTAGTTCAACCCCCTGCTTTTCAGGCAGGAAACCCTATACTTGTGATGGCGAACCTATGGCACGTGTGCCAGAGGTGGCACGCAGAGCCATATTAGTGGGCACGCCAGCTCAGCTCTGGGGCGCATGCGCGTGCCGGCCAGCTGATTTTCGGGCCTTCTGGGCCCACCAGAAGTAGGGAAACAGGCTGTTTCCTGCCTCTGGAGGGCCTGGGAGGGTGGGGAAGGCCCGTTTTTCTTTCTTACCTGGCTCCAGATCCTCTCTGTGTATCTGGGAACGGCGAAAACAGCCTTTCCCACTCCCTTGGAGGCCCTACGGAGGTGAAAGGGCCCATTTCCCCACTCCCGGTGGGACAGGAAGTGACGTTTTTTCCTGTTCCCAGCCTCCAGAGACTCCTCGAGAGGCTCCTACAGACTCCTAGAGAGGCTCCTACAGACTCCTAGAGAGGTTCTGGAGGCTGGGGACAGCAAAAAATGTCACTTCCTGTCCCACTGGGAGTTGGGAAATGGGCCCTTTCGCCTCCGTAGGGCCTCCAAGGGAGTGGAAAAGGCTGTTTTCGCCGTTCCCAGATACACAGAGAGGATCTGGAACCAGATAAGAAAGAAAAACAGGCCTACCAGGCCATCATGTGCCAGGAGCGGGGGGGGAGGGGGTTGCGCACACATGCGCGTGGGCACGTGCGCACGCAACCCTTCCCCGCCACCCCTCTCCTGGCACGCGGTGGCAAAAAGGTTAGCCATCACTGCCCTTTACCCATGATGGCAAACCTATGGCACGTGTGGCATGCAGAGTCCTTTGTGATGGCACGCGAGCCATCACCCCAGTTCAGCTCTTCAGTGCATATGCGTGTGCATCCCACCAGCCAGCTGGTTTTCAGGTCTCTGCTGCGCACACAGGGGGGCAAAGGGTGTGCGCGGGCCACACGTGCATGTGCGGGGGTGGAGTGCATGCACAGCTGCTGCGCACGCATTGCATTTTGAGGGTTTGGGTGTGCACACATGCATTCATGCACGCACATGCGCATTATGGGCACTTGGTCCCGAAAACATTAGCCATCACTGCACTATACCATTTCAGACAAATGGTTGTCCAATCTCTTCTTAAAAACCTCCAGTGTTACTGTTAGTCCTTCAAAAACCAGTTATGCAGGCTAATGATTCTTTATTACACAGTAGTAGTGACAGAATCTTTCAAGTCTGAATGCGCTTACCTCCATTCCTGTCTTTATCTTTTTGGGGGAGGGGGGAATATTCTCTAAGAGGTTTTCTCATTTTACAGTTCTGCACCGGACTCAGGACCTGTCCCTCAAAGCAGCAGTCCTCAACCTTTATGGCTTAGCAGCCAGGGGAGGAACAGAGAAGGGAACTAGCCCATGCAAGTAGTGGGCCGGTGCCTGTGCATTCGCGTGCTGGTCTGCCACTCACATGGCCCACTTCCGAACCGGCCACAGCCCAGTAGTGGATCATGGCCTGGGTGTTGGGGAATCCCCATCTCAAAGTCATTACTTTTGCTCATTACATTTATTTATGCCTGCAATCTTGTTGTGTTTCTCCAAAGTGATGGGGTGATAATGCTGGACAGAGTTTGAAGCTGGTCCTGGAGAAAGTCAGAGTGAGGCAATAGCTAAGTCTAAATCCTTCATGGGTTGGGGATGATATGAAGCAGGGGTGAAATCCAGCAGGTTCTGACAAGTTCTGGAGAACTGGTAGCGGACATTTTGAGCAGTTCGGAGAACTGGCAGCGGAAATTTTGAGTAGTTCGGAGAACCTGGCCTGAAGCTAAGACGGCCCTGCTGGGAGGACACTTGCCCCACTGGTCAGGAGGCTGCTCACCTGCCTGGCCAGTGTCAGAGGAGAGGGAGGCAGAAAAGTTCAGCCCAGATTTCTCCTCCTTCTCGGCCTCAAACAAACAGGCACACGCACCTCATGGCGCTGGGATCTTCTGCAAGGAGACGGTGTGTGCCCACGCACCATCTCCTCGCAGAAGGTCCTGGTGCTGTAAGATGTGTGCATGCTCTCAGTGTGTTTCAGGCTGAGAAGGAGACGATTTGTCCAAACTTTCCTGCCTTGGAAGCTGCCTTTAAGTAGCAAGGACAGGCTGTGGCAGCTGCCTTCTGAGCAGCTTCTGCCAGCTCGAAGAACAGGGTCATCTCCTTCTCCTGAAAAACACAGAGAGCCCACACACCATCTCCTTGCAGAAGGCCCTGCTGGAGGCCCAGGAGTCAGCACTCGACTGGGGCTTTCCGCGGCAGCAGGTAGGCTGGGCGGGCCAGCCCAGGAATCAACTTGACTAGGGCTTGCAGCCAGGGGTGGTATTGACTTAGCTACCGGTTCGCAAATATGATCAGCCAACTCTGTGCTTACCACCTCCGTGCATGCACAGGACCTTCTACGCATATGCAGAGCATAAAAAAAAGGACGTGATGACATCCGGGCAAGTAGGCGGAGCCTCCAGCAGCCACAGCTACTGGTTCGTCTGAACCGGGTAGAACCGGCAAATTCCCACCACTGCATTGCAGCAACCCTGAGCATCAGGAGGAGGGGGGGGGACCACAGATCAGCCCTACATCTTCCAACAAGTACAAAGCCAGTAGAAATGAAATTTTCAACAGTTCATGTTTAAACATAACAAACATGGAAAAAGTATGTCATATCTTTCAAGAACAAAGACAACCCACTCATCATACTGTTGGTATTGTTGTTTAGCAACACATCAAATACAGAATTTCTTTATAGAAAAGAATCTTCTATAATGCTGAAACTTTTATAGTTACTGTACTGGAACAACACAAGCAAGGCCAGAAGAAATCAAAAAACTTATCATGCCTTATCTGGGTGGACTAATACAGAAATTTTCAGTTTGCTTTGCAGAAACATGAAACGAAACTCTATTCCTTTCCCTTTATGACAAGTTAAAAGCGAATTTAAAAAAACCCAATGCAGCATTTCAGACCACACCACCGGAAGGAGAAACCCATTATTTTCAGAGAAGCAAGCTCTCTTTAAAAACTTCTAATCAGGCAATATGAGGTAAGTGAACAAGAATTAACATTATATTATCCTTCTCAATTATTTTACTTATAAAGTATTTAGCGTTAAAAAGCTGTTTTTCATCGTGCAAAGCTTCAGCTTCTTTTTATAGGGTTAGGTGCTTTCTTTAAAAAAAAATACACTGTCTGTTTTATAAACGTATAATGCCGTAAAGGAACTTAAAGCAGTTATCCAGAGTATAAATTAACTGCAATGAATCCAATTTAATCTATCATTGGAAGATTTCTTGTTGGAAGAAATTTCCCTGGTTCGTTCCCAGCTGGGAATCAGTCACCGATGCTGAGAAGAAATAGACACGGAAGCAGCTGCCAGAAAATGGATCCTTTAATTCAGGAAGGCAAGAAAAGTAGTGACACAGCTCCAGCTGTTCCTGACTTGCAAGCAAACTTGGAAGCCTGACTTTGAACCTTTTACCCTTAATTCCCCTTTGAAGCTCCTGCAGTTTGATGGGTTTTGTTTTCCTGGGTTAATCTTGGTCCCAGGTCTTTTGTTTTTCCTGTCCTAGGAGTTAATCCTGTCAGGGAGGAAGAAAAAAGGGAGTTTCGGTTTACCTTGGAGAGTTTATTTTTAGTCTGATTCCCCTTATCGCAATGGCTCTATTTAAGTGTTCCTTTTAGCTGGTGCTTTTGCCTGGGGTTTTCTTAGAAGGGGGACCCACTGGCTTGAATCTCTTGCCACTGTTTTCTGAGGTTTCTCCTGCTGTGAGGTTTCTGGCACTGTCCTTTTGGGGTATACTTCCCACAGTCTCAGAACCAATTACTAGATAGTTTTCATGCACAATTTATCATTTCTAATATAAATAAGAGATTCTGTGAGCGCAGGGAGGCAGATTTGAACAGGGGTTAGGAAAATGCGGTTTTTTAGACTAGAACTTCTAAATAGATTAAATGAAAAAGATAATACTTTTCAGGTAGTCCTCAATTTATAATTCATTTAACAATGGCTCAAAAATTATAAAAGCCTTGGAAAAAGTAATGCCCTTTAGTCCCATTTATGACTGTTAGAAATATCACACACACACACACACACACACACACCAGTGGTGGGTTCCTCCCGGTTTGGCCCGGTTCTGCCAAGCCAGTAGCAGTGACAATATGACGTCACCGAACCGGTTCTCTTTGTTCGGGAGCTGGGCACTCCCCCCCCCCCCGTTATTCTTAAGTTTTATTTGGCTCCGCCCCCAATCTATTCGCTGCCTCCAAGTCCCAGCTGATCGGCTAGAAGGAAAAAAACTGCTTAAACTCTTACCAAGGGGCTTCAAAGGGCCACCCTATAGCTGATCAATGTTAAAAGATTAAGAGCCTGGTGACGCAGCAGACTAATAGCCTGTTATTAACATTCAGCTGCCTGCAATTACTGCATGTTCGAATCTCCCCAGGCTCAAGGTTGACTCAGCCTTCCATCCTTTCTAAGGTAGGTAAATTGAGGACCCAGTTTGTTGTAGAAAATGAGAAGCTGAAATACATTCCTGGGTCAGACAGATACATTTATTTGCGCAAAGGTTCAGTGCTTTGTTTGATTCTTGCAAACTGAACAAGGATTGATTATGATTTCATGATTTAAATATGTTTTCAAGACAAAGAGTTCTATGAGCCTTTCCGGCTTCCATATATGGTTACATTAAAAATACATTATACTTACATTACACTTTACTAATTACCAAACCATTACATACGAGTTAATAAAATTATTTGGCTACACATTTTTACTACTCCATCCTTTATTCATAATTAAACTATTACAACTTTTACTAACCCATCACTTTATGTTTTACAACGGTCCTTTAACTGCTGTAATGTTTAAATGCAGAAATTATGGCTATACTTTAAACCATAAGTAACCTTCTGTCTTTTCAGATGTTCGCATATATCTGAATTTCCGTAGTTTTTGAATCTATTAAGAAGATGTATAGAATCAGTGGGTTTGACACAGGGCCATAGGTCAAGTAATTATGGGGACATCCATGAACTAATTGCTTAGTTTCATTCACCAGAACCCCACTCTTAGCTTTCCTGCTGGATGACAGCTGGGCCTCATCAGAAGATATATTTACCAATAATGGAGTCCAGCTGCCTTTAGCCAGCACGTATACTTATGTGAATAGATAGGTTCTCTCAAAGTTTAATAGAGAAGGTTATTCAGAGTTCATAGATTTGATCTGACTTTATGTACCTGACTTGGAATGATTATTTCTTTTATTCACCTTTTATTTACCTCATTTCTACCTTATTTCTACCTCAAGTTTGTGGGGGCAATAAGCTGACTTTGTATAAATATACAAAAGTATGAAGGCTATTGCTTAACGCATTGTAAGCCGCCCTGAGTCTCCGGAGAAGGGCGGCATATAAATCAAATTAAAAAAAAAAAAAAAGTCAGTGTGTGGTAGAAACTGCACTCGAAAAACAAATGGGTAGACCGGTACAGCTCTGCAAGCAGTTAAAAGCCTGGTAGACCAGTACCACTGCTAAATCCTAAATAATTGTCACATGACCATCAAACCACGCCCACAAAATAAGCCACACCTACAGAACCAGTAGTAAAAAAAATTAGACACCCCCCCCACACACACACGAACATTTGATCACAATTTACTACCAGTTGCAATATTTTACAGTCGGGTGATCACAATCAGAGTGGATAAAAATCTATTTTTTTTTAAATAAAAAAATCAGATTTTAAAAAATTTAAATTGGATTTTTTTCATTTTTATCAAATTTATTTTAATAAAATGTTTTTGAAGTAAAAATCTATCTAAAGATAGTTTTCTATTTAAAATACATTAATCATTTAGTTTATTCAGCATGAAATGGAGCTTAGTTATGTAGCATGAGGCTTTAAATTCTGCAATATTTACATCTTTAGTAAACTCATTCAAATCGTTGGAAGAACCCATCTGGGTTCAGTTCCAAGTGGGGAGAAAGACACTGGAAACATGGAGGCTGCTTGGAAGGATGGTTTAATGGAGCAAAACCATTAAGCACATAGTCCTGGTGCAGCTGATCACATGGAATGGAGAGTGAGTGTTATTTATACCCTCTCTTGGGCTTTGAACTTGAGCTTCCTGTTCCTGTGCAAGAAACGCATCCTAATGGCTGCTGTAGGGATCATGTGCTGGGAGTTTCTCTGATATAAGCTTGGTTGAACTGTGCTGGGTGATGTGTGAACCCAGGTGCCATGTGGTGAGCTCTGCTGCTAGATGGGTAGAGGACTAATCCTATTATGTCCTGAGGGTCATGTCTTAATCCCATCAGCCTGGACCTGAAGGTCTAATTCAGGGGTGGATTCTACTTACCTTTACTACCGGTTCGCAATGGGGCTGCGCTTCTGCACATGCGCAGATCATCATTTATGACATCCGGGTGGGTGGGCAGAGCCTCCCGCCAATTTTACTACCAGTTCTATAGAACCAGACAGAACCGGGAGCAATCCACCAATGGTCTAGTTGTTTTGTAGATCGGCTGGCTCAGTCTTAATGTGCACCAAATATCTGCTGGGGGCAGGGAGCTGCTCTTTGTCTTTAAAAACCTGTTTCTCCTTTTCTCATCCAGGGAAATATAATATTGTGCCTTCTTAATATTTCCTAGAATATTTCATTCTTCTAGGAGGGGTGGGTGCTAATTGTCTTCAAATGAATCCAAGCTCAGCATTATTAAAGATTCTGACTACCAGCAAGAATGAGTCCTCATGTTTAAAGAGCACCTGTCATTTCAGATCCATCGTGGCAGCAGCACCTGTTAGCGGGCATCCACTCACCTGCTGCCTGCCACGCCCCTCACCTTGCTGTGTCACTGCCGCTGTTAGACCTGGAAGCCATCTTTTACCTTTATTTCAAGTAAAAAGTAACTTTGAGGGAATCAAAGCCTCTGCGCTTTCTTTCTTTCTTTCTTTCTTTCTTTCTTTCTTTCTTTCTTTCTTTCTTTCTTTCTTTCTTTCTTTCTTTCTTTCTTCTTCCTTTGAACCCTGACATCACCAGCTGTACCATTAAAGTGAATGGGACTGTGGGTCTGTGAGTGAGTCAACAGCTGGTCAGAGGAACCTCAGCAGGACAGAGATGACAGTTACTCTTTAAAAATTATGATTTAAATCAAGTTGATTTAAATCAAGCCTCTTTACTAGTGATTTAAATCATGATTTAAATCATGATTTAGATCGACCTGATTTAAATCAAATCCACCCTGATTACAATTCACAATATTTTTTATCAATTTCCAGCAAAAATGCCCATTGAGGAAACAGAGATTGATCAACGACCTTCATGACTCACTTTACAACTTGTTGTAAAATTGGTTCCAATCACATCTCAACTTACGACTGCAGATGGAAATTCTTATCCCAATTGTCATAAGTTGAGGACTACCTGTATTATTATTTTTTTTTAAGTGTTTTTTAGTTTTTAAGACAAACAAACATTTAATACATCATTCATTTCTTCCATGTGACATTTCGGTGTTATCTTCAAAGATGTCTTCTCTTCTCTTGAAGCAAAAATCTTATAATCTACCTTTAATAGTGAAATAGGTCTATAGTTTTTTATTAGTTGTAAGTCTGTATCTTCTTTGGGAATAAGTGTCACATAGGCCTCCCTCCAGGAGTCTGGCATTCTAGCCTTCATTAGAAGCTCATTAACTACTTCTAGCATTACATTGCTCATCACTTCTTGTAGTGTTTTATATAACTCTGCTGGTAAACCATCCGGTCCAGGTGCTTTTCCATTTTTTTGTCTTTTTATCGCTTCTGTTAATTCCATCATTGTTATTCTTTCTTTTAACATTCCCTTATATTGATCTGTTATTTTAGGTTGATCTGACTTTTCCAAATATTTTAATATCTCTTCCTCGGGAATTTTCTCTTGAGAGTAAAGTTTTTTATAATATGTTTGAATTATCCTCTTCTTTTCCTCATTTCTGTAGCAGTTTCCCCTCTTCATCTTGTAAGTATTTTATAATCTTTTTCTCCTTCTCTTTTTTCAATTTATATGCTAACCACCTTCCTGGTTTATTTGCATTTTCAAGAAAATTCTGTTTAGTTGCTCTTAATTTATTTGCTAACTGTTCCTGTTCATTTAAATTTATTTCATGTTTTTTCACTTCCATCAACTTCTTAATTTTTTTATTTTCAACATCTTTTTGACATTCTTTTTCTAGTTTCTTATACTCCTCCTCCAGTCTCATCTGTTTTTGTCTTTTCTTTTTATTCTTTTTTCCCAAATAGGTTATTGCCAGACCTCTAATATAAGCTTTCATGGTGTCCCAAACAACCTGAAGTGAAGTGATGTCCTCTTTTTCATTTACTTTAACAAAAACTCTAATTCTTTTTCATTAAACTGTTGAAAATCTTTTTCATTTAATATTGTTGCATTTAAAGTCCATCTTGTCCTATTTTTTGACCTTTCCATGTTATTATCATTGAGTTATGATCCACCCAAATGTTTGAGTCAATATTTGCTTCTTGTATACTGTCCATAAACTCTATTGACATCCATATCATATCTAACCTTGACCATGATAAATGTCTATTTGAATAAAAAGTATATTGCTTTTCTTTCAAATGCTTTTGTCTCCAAACATCTTGAATGTTCAGTTCTTCCATCATTGTAAAAAAAGAACTCAGCAGTATTCTTCTAGACCTGTGATGGCGAACCTATGGCACATGTGCCAGAGGTGGCACACAGCACCCTCTCTGTGGGCACGCGAGCTGTCGCCCCAGCTCAGTTCTGCTGTACAAGCATGCATGCCTCCTGCCGGCCAGGTGGTCTTTGGGTCCCTGCCATGCATGCGCAGGGGATGGGCTGGATGTGCGAGGGCCCCATACGCATGGGGTGAGGCGCATGCGTGGGGCCATGCGCACATTGCATTTTGGGGGTTCGGGCATGCGCACACACATTCTCGCACTTGCGCACATGCTTTGGACACTCAGTCCAGAAAAGATTAGCTATCACTGTTCTAGACTTTTTATTAGTCTTCATTGTTTTGTAATCCAATTTCTGCTACCGGTTCTCCAGAACTGGTCAGAACCTGCTGAAACCCACCTCTGATTATTACCCATATTTAACTGAATTATGATTTATTAATAAAGCAGTTTTCTACCTGTATATGAGAAGTAGAACTTAAAAGAAGAAGACAAGGTTCACACAACATACATACTGGGCTCGCTTGTTCAGTGTGCTGTGTAATCACTTTTCTTGTTAAACTACAGGTAGTCCTTAATTTACAACAGTTCACTTAGTGACCATTCAAAAAGTGAGTTTTGACTGAAAAAAGTGAGTTATGACCATTTTTCACACTTACAACAGTTGCAGCATCCCCGTGGTCACGGGATTTACATTCGGATGTGACTCACATTTATGACAGTTGCAGTGTCCCACAGTCTTGTGATCCCCTTTTGTGACCTTCTGACAAGCAAAGTCAGTGGCGAAACCAGATTCACTTAACAACCGTGTTTCTAATTTAAGAACTGCCATGATCTGCTTAACAAATGTGATGAGAAAAGTCCGGAAATGGGGCAAAAATTTTAAAAAATGAGAAGAATGATATTTGTTATGTATATAGTTTTGGCGGGAGATTTAAACGAAAATAGGTAACTTGTGATTGGTCATCTGCCCAGCTGGCCGGGTATATAAGGAGGGCTGTTTGCCTGTAACTTTTGCTGAAGTCTCACTCTACATTAAAGAGCTGTTGTCACTACCTTGCTTCTGCCTCCTCAATCACCCAACTCAACATTGGCAGCAAAGGTGGGATTGAGGCACGGAGAAGCAAGCCGAAAAAGAGCTACCTACAGTGGATTCAGCCAGGCTGATGAGCCGTACTCAACAGGACTACAATGTCTGCGTTTGTACCGCCAAAGCCTTTTGACACGGTCAGAGAGAAGTGGTGGTCGTAAATGATCCAGTTCGAGTGCGCCCTGGAAGCCAGCAACATGCAGGGTCTCCCCGGCAACCGAAAGAGGGCCCTGTTCCTGAGCCACTGCGGACCGGAGATCTTCGACATGGCGGAGTCACTCTTGGAACCGACACTAGTCCAGACCATCTCGTGGGAAGTGCTACAAACCACACTCAAGGCACACTACCATCGAAGTTTGTGCAGTGCTACAAGTTCCGGCAATGAGTACAGCGTGAAGGAGACCCGATCAGCGCATACATGGCCGCCCTGCATAAGGCTGTGACGCACTGTGAGTACCGGGATCTCGATGACGTGCTCCTAGAGCAACTAATTTGTGGAGTGTGAGATATACGCTTACAGAGAAGGTTGCTTGAGAGACAAAATCTGACTCTACCCATCGCTCTTGACGAGGCCAGGGCACACGAGTCATCGACCAAGGCTGCGGAGACTCTGCAACAACTCGGCGCCGGTGCACCGAGAATCCCCCCGACCAGCAGTGAGGAAGAGTCCGAGGAGGACGTATTCCAAACAGAGAGACAGACACAGAAGCAGAAAGAGTGATGAGGAAGCTGCTCGAGCTGTGGAGGAGCACACCAGAGGCAAACCTGCAAGTTCAGGGATGCTATCTGCAGGCGTTGCGAGAAGAAGGGGCATCTGGCGAGAGTCTGCAGGGCAAGCCTACCGGCCAATCACAAGCCCCAGAACAACTTCAATCAATCAGAGCTGACGCGGCATAAGTGAACCAGTAAAGATGGCGACCAGTGGAAAAGGCACGAATTTCAAAGCCACGAGACCTGCAGCACCTTGATCGGCCAGGCCAGCGCGACCATCGAGAAAAAAGTCCACACAACGGTTGAGATCGAAGGACAACCCTGCGAGATGGAGATCGACACCGGGTCGTCCCTGTCCATCATGCCCTGGACCACCCTGAAGGCCGCCCTCCCCAGCATCAAGAAGAGCCGGCTCCAGATCCGACGAATCCGGCTGCGAGACTGCCAGGGGAACAACATCCCTGTGGCAGGAGTCGGCACGTTCCAAGTCACCTATGGCGAGTACCGGAAGGAGCTCACCGTTGATCCCTCACCGTGGTCAACGAGACACTACCGAGCCTCCTAGGGCTGGACTGGTTCAAGGCCTTAGGAATGGGATTCACCAGCGTCCACAGTGCCAGCGGCCGCACCCTGAAGGATGACCTCATGCAGGAGTTCCAGGACGTTCGATGACCAGCTGGGCAAGTACATGGGGACCCCTATTTCCTTTAACCTAGACCCCAACGTAGCTACAATCAGACTGAAGGCTAGGCGAGTTTTGCACTCAAACCCAAAATTGACTTGGAATTGGACAAGCTAATCAAGCAAGGGGTGTTAGTCCCAGTAGACCACGCCAAATGGGAGACCCCAATAGTGACCCCGGTCAAATCAGATGGGTCTGTGCGCATCTGCAGAGACTACAAATGTACCTTAAATAAGGCCCTTCAGCAGAGTGCATACCCTGTCCCGATCGTGCATCATCTGCTCCATTTGCTGGGCCCTGACAAGATCTTCGCGAAACTCGATCTTGCGCAGGCATACCAGCAACTACGGGTAGATGGCGCTACCGCGGAAGCACAGACTATAGTCACCCACAGAGGTGCATTCAAGTGCACCAGACTCCAATTCGGAGTCAGCATAGCCCCCGGATTATTTCAAAGTACCATGGAATGTCTTTTACAATGACTGCCAGGGGTGGTGCCCTACTTTGATGATGTACTCATTAGCACAACAGACAAGAAACAGCTAGGGGACAGACTAAGGTGGGTGTTGGCCAAATTCAGGTAAACTGGACTACGTGTAAAACAGACTAAGTGCATGATTGCAGTCCCCTCTGTGGAATTCTTGGGGTACCAGGTGGATGGATCGGGAATACACCCCACCGAGAGCAAAATAAGGACCATCCAGAATGTGCCCACACCCACAAACAAAGCGGAGCTACAGGCTTTCTTGGGTCTCCTCAACTTTTACGCCATATTCCTAAGAGACAAGGCAACAGTCGCCGAGCCACTACACTGGTTACTGGCTAAAAAGGCACCTTGGGTCTGGGGGAAGGCTGAAGCTACCGCATTCAACACAGTGAAAAAACTCCTATCTGCGGACAGTTTCCTGATTCAGTATAATGCGACGCTACCGCTTGTGCTAGTCTGCGACGCGTCCCCCTTTGGCATGGGAGCCGTCTTGAGCCATAGACTACCAAACAGGCTAGAGGCACCCATCGCCTACTACTCGCGAACCCTGTCCAGTGCGGAACGGAACTACAGCCAGCTGGAAAGGGAGGCCCTCGCAGCAGTGTTGGGGATCAAGAAATTTCACGAATATCTATTCAGCCGACATTTCGAATTGGTCCTGGACCATCATCCACTTTTGGGCCTCCTGACTGGGGATCGGCCCACCTCCACTGCCTTGTCTCCACGCATGACACTGTGGACCATATTCCTGGCAGCTTACTCCTACCAACTTGTCCACTGACCGGGACTGAGTCTGGGGCATGCTGACGCCCTCAGCCGCTGCCCATTACCAGACCTCTTAGAAGACCTAACCCCGGAGGCACCAGTTCTCCTTATTGATGTTTTGGACTCGGGGCCTCTTATTTCAACGGAAGTAGCGAGAGCCTCAGCTAAAGACCATGTGCTGAGAACTGTCATGAGTTGGGTCACAAGGGGTTGGCCAGCAAAGACTGAGGGCGGGGAATTCAAAGCATTCTTTACTAAAAAAATGAACTGTCTATGCAAGGGGGTTGTTTGTTGTGGGGTGACTGCATCATTGTGCCCTTATGCTTATGGGGAAAAGTTTTAAAGATGTTACATGAAGGACACCCGGGAATTGTACGAATGAAGGGTCTAGCTAGGAGCTATGTATGGTGGCCCCAAATGGATAATGACATCACCGAGTGGGTGGGGAAGTGTAAACCCTGTCAAGAGTCCAAGCCAGATCCCCCCACAGCACCTGTCAGGGAATGGGAGCGTCCCCAGGGGCCCTGGTCGAGGATCCACATAGATTTTGCAGGGCCTTCCATGGCCAAACCTTTATGGTAGTCGTCGACACCTTTTCAAAGTGGCTCGAGATCATTCTCATGCCATCCATGACTGCCAAAGCAGTCATAAAGGCACTCCGCAAACTCTTTGCCACCCATGGGCTCTCCGAAACCCTAGTGTTAGATAACGGGCCCCAATTCACGGTCATCCAGTTCGAGGGGTACTTGGCAGAATTAGGCATCCGGCACACACTCTTGGCCCCATTCCATCCGGCCAGTAATGGATTGGCTGAGAGATTTGTAAGAACAGCCAAAGAGGCACTGGCACGGCTGGACGCGGGAGACTGGCAAGCCCGAATAGACAAATTCTTAGCAGTCCAACATGCCACCCCTCGTATGGCTATGGGGCACAGTCTAGCCGAACTCCTCATGGGTAGAAAGCTCAGGTGTACTTTGGACCGATTGCACCCTAACTACTCCCCGGATGGGTTTAGAGGGGCTGACCAGAAGTTACGTGGGTTTCAGATAGGAACACTGGTGTTCGCTACAAATTACTCAGAGGGCCCCTATGGGTGGCCGGGGTGATCTCTGAGAAAAAGGGGCCCAAATCATACACGGTGGACGTGGGAGATGGAAGGATCTGGCATAGGCATATCGATCAATTTAGGAAGAGGGTGGCCGGACAGCCAGAAATGTATGCAGAAATACCAGGCCCTGACTACCAAAGTTTTCCTACAATAGCTAACTCAAGCCCGAGAAGGTCAGAAGACTTAGCTGGGGACTCAGGGATCCATCGCCGCCCCAGCGAGATGCCACTCCCAGACGGAGACTCCAACGCCCCCAATGAAATCCAGGAGGTTCCATTGGCGGAGCCGGGAGAAACAAAAGGTCCCTCCGACCGGTTCGATGCCACACCTCAGTCTGAACTGTGCAGGTCAACTAGGGTCCAGAGACGCCCTGGTCACCTGTGCGGTTTTGTATGCAAATCTATAGACTAAGTGCCTTCTGGGAGGGGAAAGGTGTTATGTATATAGTTTTGGCGGGAGATTTAAACAACAATAGGTAACTTGTGATTGGTCAGCTGCCTGGCTGGCTGGGTATATAAGGAGGGTTGTTTGCCTGTAACTTTTGCTGAAGTCTCACTCTACATTAAAGAGCTGTTGTCACTACCTTGCTTCTGCCTCCTCAATCGCCCAACTCAACAATATTGCTTTACATTTTGGCAAATATCTTCAATATTTGATAAATAATTTTGATTTTATGGACTCCTTAGAAGGTCTTGAGGGACCTCAAGAGGTCCTGGGACCATACTTTAATAAACATTTCTCTAGTTCATTCTTATTTTGCAAACAATTCATAAACTTAATTCCTAAAGCTTAATATACAGGCAGTCCTGAGGGTACAGTGGGAAAATATAACAAAGGAATACAATCTAGATACATAGCCTAATTATCACTAATTGATTTCTATACATTCAATAAAAGGTAGTAAAAAAGTAGTATAAAACTATGAATTGAATTTCTTTGTCCACAAACTGTACATCTCTTTTGTTCTCTTTCCTTTTGTCCTGCAGTCTCCTCTCCCAGGAAGGTTTAAAGGAGATTCTCCAAAAACTTGAATGCCATTTTACATGGGAGTTGCAGAAAAAGCATATTGATCCTGATGAATTGGAGGAAAGAATTGCTGAGGAGATCCGGTTCTTAACCAATAAATCCAAAGTTCGAAATTACAACCTTCTTGCCTATGTGAAATTCCTGAACGACAAGAAGGACGAAGCCCTGGAAAACCTGCAGAAAGCTGAAGAGGCTGTGCCCATAGAATACCCTGAGGATGTTGAAAAGGGAAGCCTGGTCACCTGGGGCAACTATGCCTGGGTGTACTACCACATGGGCAATCTTATTGAATCCCAAGCCTACGTGGAGAAGGTAGAAAACACCTGCAAGCAACTTGGAAGTGAGTCTCCTTATAAGGTGGAGCTCCCACAGATCGACTGTGATAAGGGTTGGACGCTCCTCAAATTTGGAGCCAGGAATTATGAAAAGGCCAAGGAGAGCTTTGAAAAAGCCCTGGAAAAAGAACCCGAAAACCCAGAATTTAACTTGGGCTATGCACTCACAATATACCACTTGGAAGATCATTTTGCCAAAAACCCTTCACGGAAAGAGTCATCTCTGGAAGTTTTGAAGCGTGCATTAAAACTGAATCCTGAAGATGTTTTTGTTCTTCCTCTACTTGCAGTAAAGCTTCAAGAATCAGACAAAAAAGAAGAAGGAGAAAAGTGGATTAAAGAAGCCCTTCGAAAGCATCCAGGCATTCCTTATGTATTAAGGTACGCTGCCAAATTTTACAGGAAGAAAGGAGATGTAGAGATATCATTGCAACTTTTGGAGAAAGCATTGAGCTTGACCCCAAACTCTGCATTCTTGCACCATCAGATTGGCCTTTGCTATAGGGCACAGTATTTAGTGATGAAAAATGAAAGCCGATATGACAAGTGCCAAGTCAATGATAAAATGGACAAATTGACCAGATTATGCATTTTTCATTTTGAAAAAGCAGTGGAGAATAAACCCGAGTTTTTCTATGCTAATATTGACCTTGCAAAGAGGTATGCAGAACAAGGAGAGCTACAGAAAGCGGATGAAATATACCAGAAGCTCTTTACCATGAGCAACCTAACTCCCTTAGAGAAGCAACAGGCCCATTTTAATTATGGGCGTTTTCAAGAAGCTGACAGAAAGTTGCAATCAGAAGCCATCAAACACTACTTTGCAGCGCTGAAGATTGAAAATGACTCTATAGAGAGAGACAAATGCAAGTGTATATTGAAGAAATTGATGGACAAGAAAATCAGTAAAGGTGAAGCCGAGGCTGAGAATTTCGCCATCCTTGGATTTATTCATCAGCTCAATGGAGACAAGAAACAAGCAATGAAAGCCTATGAAAAAGCCTTTGACCTTGATCCTGTGAATGAAGGATATTTCAATAAAATTAGGAAGTTGAGGTTATCTTTATAAAACAATACATGCCAAAGTGGGAATTTTTCCAGGAATACTGGTTTTAAAAATGCATGGAAATATGCTGCCAGTCTGCTTTCTCCATTTGGCAGAATATAGAATAGGATAGCATAGATTAAGGATAGAGTAGAGTAGAGTAGAGTAGAGTAGAGTAGAACAGAACAAACAGAGTTGGATGTGACCTTGGAGGTCTTCTAGTCCAACCTTCTGGAGGAAACTGTACACCATTCTGGACAAATGGTTGCCCAATCTCTTCTTTAAAAACCCCAGTGTTCTAGCACCCATAACTTCTGAAAACAAGCCTTCCCATTCTAGGTAGGATCTCTCTTTGATAAGATTGTCTTGACTTCAGGTTCCTTGGAGAATAGGTTGCCTTCCTCTTCTTTGTGACAGCCACTCAAATATTGGAGTACTGCTATCATATCACCGCTCGTCCTTCTCTTTGTTAGACTAAACATACCCGGTTCCTCAACTGTTCATCATATGTTTCAGCCGCCAAAATACTTTTGTTGTTCTTTTCTTCACTCTTTCTGAAGTCTCAACATCTTTTTTGTATTGTGGTGATGAAAATTGATGTATCAATAATATAAAGTATCAGCCAAGTGTCAAAAATGGATAAAGGAATATCAAACCAGAGTTGGAGATGTGAAAAGGAACAAGGGACCTTTTATCGTGCACGGTGGAGTTGTAACAAAGCAAGGAAATTTTGGACGCAAATCCATATAATGATGCAAAAGTTATTGTGAACTAATATTATGCTGAAAATAGCATTCTTTCTATTGGGTTTTTTGTACATTGAACTAGGGAAAAAAACACAGGAAATTAATATCTGTTTAATGTATGAACAAAGATAGAATAATCAAATGCCCCTGCCCCCTGTAGAAAATTGGATTATAAAATTGAGAGAACCTGCAGAAATGGCAAAGCTGACCAAAATGCAGTAATGATCTTCTTGAAAAACACAGAAAAGAGAGAAAGAGAGAGAGAGAGAGAGAAAGAAAGAAAAAGAAAAAAGAAAGAAAAAGAAAGAAAGAGAGAGAGAGAGAGAGAGAGAAGGAAGGAAGGAAAGAAAGAAAGAAAGAAAGGAAGGAAAGAATGAGAGAGAGAGAGAGAGAAAGAAAGAAAGAAAGAAAGAAAGAAGAAAGAGAAAGTAAGTAAGTAAGTTATATAGTATATAGGGGCTAAAATAGCATATTGTTATGTAGAAATGTATAGTGCACAGGGGGGAGAATAGAGGGGTGTTAAAGTATGATACAATATAATGTGGACAGATTTCACCTTGGGGAAGTCATGGGAAGAGGGGAGGGTTATGGGGGGTTAGGGAGGGATGGGGGGGAAATGGGGAAAAATTGGTTTTTGTAAAACTTTTTCAATAAAAAAAAAGTAAGTAAGTAAGTTATGGTTCCATATTCTTCTTTATATTTTGGTTCTTTATACTTTATTCTTTTACTGTATTGTACAACCTAATAAATAACTAGTGTGTATTATGATGGCAAACATTTGAATGTTGGCATGTTTCAAAATGTTTCATCCAGTATATTTTCAGCTGGCTTCATGTTGAACGGCCTGATTTTATCAGAACTCTCTCCATGTACTTTTCGAAGTTTACATATTATTCAGTTCCTTATTTATTTAACAGAAGGATCATTGAAGAAACATGGGGGGGGGGTTGTTCATTAGAGATTATAGTGGATACAACGATGATGTAAAGTGAGTATGGGCACCTATAAACATGGACAGGGCAAATTTCCCCCCATTTGGGGATTTTTCTTTTCAGTTATGTAATATATTTGAGAAGATATACTGGAATCCTCTCTCTTATTTTTACCACTACACTGGAAGTTTGGAGGGGATTCTGAGGGCCACGAGAGCTTTTCCTGCACTTGTCCTATACATCTGTTCTGAGAAAATGCGTTTGAAACTAAAACTTTAAATATTTTAAAAACACATATATTATACATAAAATATTTATCATGCTTACTAAAATACATATTTCATCGTATCAACTTACAAATGAGCAAGTAACATCCCAAAACGGATGTCGTTCTGCTTATCAATTAATCAAAAGCTTGATTTTCCATGCATTCAACACTAGGGGGCAGAATGTTCCTATCTCCAAGGTCCATTCCAACTCTATTATTCTGTTACGTATTTGCATTTTTTTTTTTTTTTGTCCTTTCATAAGGTCGCCATTCATGGTAAAATGACCTTTCATTTTTTCTGTTTTCCACATTTCCAACACAGATTTAAAGTACTTCTGTACATCTTAGATATATCTACACTTTTGATTAGAAGAGAAGCGTTTCATATTTCTTCATATTTTTTCCAGCACAACGTTCATAACCTTTTTAAGGTTCTAACCAGGCCTGCTGTACAGTACGTCTTTTTCCAAAAAA
Organism: Pantherophis guttatus; assembly: GCF_059756535.1. Taxonomy (NCBI): domain Eukaryota; kingdom Metazoa; phylum Chordata; class Lepidosauria; order Squamata; family Colubridae; genus Pantherophis; species Pantherophis guttatus. Next base: position 70,676,914 of record NC_142068.1, on the reverse strand, counting down.
AAAAAGAAGAAGAAGAAGAAATTAAGCTAAACATTTGTGCCAAGGCTCTGAAACTCTGCCAAAATAAGCAGAATTACACATCACACTGATATTATGCGGATTGAACAAACTGGTTAAAACTCCTGTTTGTGTTTTATAAGAGAGCAATTAAACCTAAGGTACCATGCACAGTGCATGGTAAGGAATGCTGGGATTTGTAGTTTAATGAGACTATTTCCCCATCAAATCTATGAAAATGGTCAGCGGAAGCTGTGCAAGAGGTGAGGTCAAAACCTGCAAGATGGTGGACAGACATTGTGATGGAGTCCCTATTTGAAAGGATATACAGTAGAACCAGTGGTGAAATATAAAATTTGCTACTACCAGTTCTGTGGGCGTGGCTTGGTGTGGGAGGGAATGTGACTGGGTGGGTGTGGCCAACTTTTTTTTTTAACTTTTAAAGGCATTTTCTCTAGAACCTCTTCGACCGAAGAGGTTGTAAAAAAACATTTTTAAAAGGCTCTTACAATCCCAGCTGAGCTGCGTGATCATCAGAGGCTATTTTTTTTACCTTTAAAAGCATTTTTTCGGCCGAAGAACAAATTTATTTATTTATTTATTGGTTCGATTTATATGCCGCCCTTCTTCAGAGACTCAGGGCAGCTTACAATGCGTTAAGCAATAGCCTTCATACGTTTTGTATATACCTGCTTAGTAGGGCTTTCGGCCCCCCCTAAGCTGTGTTCTTTTTTATACAAAATCAGCTTATTGCCCCCACAATCCGGGTCCTCATTTTACCTACCTCGAAAGGATGGAAGGCTGAGTCAACCTTGAGCCTGGTGAGATTTGAACTTGCAATAATTGCAGGCAGCTGGTGTTGCTTTTAAAGTAAAAAAAAAAGCCTCTGATGATCGTGCGGCTCAGCTGGGCATGGGAGGGGGATTGTTGCTACCAGTTCTCCAAACCACCCACCGCCATCGCTACCGAATCAGGCGATCTGGTTCAAACCAGGAGCATTCCACCCCTGAGCAGAACCTCTGGTCACAAATGCTTCTGACCACGACCAAATCGGGGTCCGACCAAAAAATTCACAATTTTTTTTCACGTCCGATTTCCCCTTCCACCCCATTTTTTTTGTAAGCACCAAATTTCCAAAATTAGGTTCGGGTCTCAACCAACTCGGAACAAATTATGATTGTGACTAGAGGTTCTACTGCAATGCAATCCCATCTCTGCTCAGGACCAGCAGATCTTCAAAAGACTGGGATCTACATCACAATGCTGCATCCACCATTTTGCCCAACCATACATGGACACCATTGAGAATAGTTGTAGGGGTTTTTTTCTTCACATACACGTCTCATCCTAGAGCACGGGTGTCAAATTCAACACCTGCAGGGTGCTTAGATCTGGCTCGTGGGGCTGCCCTGGAAATAGTGAAGGACCAACTCATGGTGCCTCTGTCAGCAAAAACAGAGCTTGCTAGGAGAGAGTTGCAGGAGGCCATTGCAGCTGAAAATGGAGCTTGAGAGCCTGTTTTCGCTGGAAGAGCCTCAGGCCACCACAGACACCCCCAACACGCAGGCGGTGCAGTTCTAGATTGTCTAAGCCCAAAATTTCGAGCCTGGTGGCATAAGGGATTCTATTGTGAGTAGAGGAGTGGAGTACTCTTATTGCGAAATACCTCTGGACCTGCTCAATCATATTAATGTCCGATATACAGTGTGGATTCCAGGCAGATGAGCTGTATTTGAAACTTGGTCTGGCAAAGGTTTTGAATGCCCTACTTAGCAATACAATGTTACCAGAGAAGAAGCTTTGCAAAACTAGGTTAACAATTCTTAATCTCTTTTTGTCAATGCTGTTACAGTGAGCTCTGGGGTTTAGATAGTCTGAGATGAGTACTCCTAGGCCCTTGATAGAGTGAGGATCATCTACGAGGTTGTTTCCACCCAATTTATATTTGGTGTTCTGATTTTTATTGCCAATGTGTAGGACAGAGCATTTATTAGTTGAGATTTGGATTTGCCAAATGCGCGACCATTCTGACACATGGTCAAGGTTGCTTTGTAGGGCAGCAGCATTGTCAGTGGTGTTAAATAATTTTATGTCATCAACGAAGAGGACGCAGCTGCTTTTAATATGATCGCATAGGTCATTGATGTAAAGCAGAAAGAGTGTGGGTCCTAAACGCTGCCTTTGGGGACACCGCTGTTAACTGGTGCCGGATTTGATAGGGCCCTCCCTACTTTGACTACTTATTGCCTGTTTGACAGAAACATGGCTCTCCATTTGTGCAGCGATCCGGAAATGCCGTAAGAACTAAGTTTTAACAGTAATTTGTCATGCATCACTGAATCAAAGGCTATGTAAATTGCATCTATTGCTTTACCCTGATCAAATGTTTCTGCAGTGTAGGAGTTGCAGATTACAGGGCAAATATATAATAAATTCTATTATGTATCCATATGTGTGCTATTTTCCCAATTTATACTTTCTACTGTTTTCTATTAGTTTTTAATACAATCACCATATTACCAAATATTTTATCTCTATCCATCATCTCTTACTCTTTTTCAACATTTATTGTCTTTTTGGTGACTTTTTTATATTTCTCTCTTGGTATCCTGTATTTCTTTCTAACATTTTTGCACCAACTAAATGATACTATATCACATCTTTCAAGAACAAGAAAACTCCACTCATCATACCTTTAGCATTGCTGTTTAGCAACAAATCAAATACAGAATTTCTTTACAGAAAAGAATCTTCTAGAATGCTGAATCTTCTATCGTTACTGTACCGGAACAACACAAGCAAGACCAGAAGAAATAGAAACTGATTCTACATCTGGGTGGGCTAATACAGCAACTTGCAGTTTCCTTTTCTAGGAACAGGAAACGAAACTCTATTCTTTTCCTTTTAAAAGCGAGTAGCAACAAACCAATGCAATATTTCAGATCAGATCATCGGAAAGAGAAACCCATTATTTTCGGAGAAGCAAGCTCTCTTTAAAAAACTTCTAATCTGGCAATATGAGGTAAGTGAACAAGAAGTAACATTATATTATCCTTCTCAATTATTTTTCTTATAAAGTGTTTAGTGTTTAAAAGCTCTTTTTCATCGTGTTTTCTTAAAAAAATACACAGTCTGTTTTATAAATGTATAATACCACAAAAGAACTTCAAACAGTTATCCAGAGTATAAATCAACTGCAATGAATCCAATTTAATCTGTATCATTAGGTCTCAGAGCCAATTACTAGATAGTTTTCATGCACAATTTATCATTTCTAATATAAATAATAGCTTCTGTGAGCATAGGGAGGGAGATTTGAACAGTTGTTGGGAAAATGGTTTTTTTTTTATACTAGACCTCTAAATAGATTAAATGATAATACTTTTCAGGTAGTCCTTAACTTATAATTCATTTTACAATGGCTCAAAGCTATTACAGCCTTGGAAAAAGTAATGCCCTTTAGTCCCATTTATGACTGTCAGAAATATCACACACACACACACACACACACACACACTTCATCACAATTTGGGAGTTTGGCAACTAGCTGACATTTACTACCAGTTGCAATATTTTACAGTTGGGTGATCACGATCAGGGTAGATAAAAATTGATGGGTTTTTTTAAATCAAAAAAATCAGATTTTTGAAAAATTAAATTGGATTTTTTTTTATTTTTATCAAATTTATTTTAATAAAATGCTTTTGAAATAAAAAACTATCTAGAAAAAGTTGGTGAGCTCTGCTGCTAGATGGGTAGAGGGCTAATCCTATTATGTCCTGAGGGTCATGTCTTAATCCCATCAGGCTGGAGCTGAAGGTCTAATTGTCTTGTAGATCGGCTGATCCAGTCTTAATGTGCACCAAATATCTGCTGGGGGCAGGGAGCTGTCTTTAAAACCTATTTCTCCTTTTCTCATCCAGGGAAATATAATATTCTGCCTTCTTAATATTTAATATTTCCTAGAATATTTCATTCTTCTAGGAGGGGTGGGTGCTAATTGTCTTCAAATGAATCCAAGCTCAGCATTATTAAAGATTCTGACTACCAGCAAGAATGAGTCCTCATGTTTAAAGAGCACCTGTCATTTTAGATCCATCGTGGCAGCAGCACCTGTTAGCGGGCATCCACTCACCTCCTGCCTGCCACGCCCCTCACCTTGTTGTGTCGCTGCCGCTGTTAGACCTGGAAGCCATCTTTTACCTTTACCATGCCCGTTACCTTGTTGTGTCACTGCCGTATCACCAGCCGACCCATTAAAGTGAATGGGACTGTCAGTGAGTCAACAGCGGGTGAGAGGAGCCGCTGCAGGACAGAGATGACAGTTGCTCTTTAAAAATCATGATTTAAATCAACTTGATTTAAATCAAATCCACCCTGATCGCAATATTTTTTATTAATTTCCAGCAAAAAAGCCCATTGAGGAAACAAAAATTGCTTAGTGACCTTCATGATTCACTTTACAACTTGTTGTAAAATTGGGTCCAATCACATGGCGTCTCCACTTACGACTGCAGATGGAAATTCATGCCCCAATTGTCATACGTTGAGGACTACCTGTATTATTGAGGGCTATCACAGCTACCTTTACTTTGGGGAGGAAGACAATCTATATTTGCATGTCATCATTACCAGTGGTGGGTTTCAATTTTTTTTACTACCGGTTCTGTGGGTGTGGCTTGTGGGCATGGCATGGCTTGGTAGGCGTGGCAGGGGAAGGATACTGCAAATGCCCATTTCCTCCCGATCAGCTGGGACTCGGGAGGCAGAGAATAGATGGGGGCCAGGCAGAGGTGGTATTTACCGGTTCTCCAAATGACTCAAAATTTCCGCTACCGGTTCTCCAGAACTGGTCAGAACCTGCTGAAACCCACTTCTGATTATTACCCATATTTAACTGAATCATGATTTATTAATAAAGCAGTTTTCTACCGGTATATGAGAAGTAGAACTTAAAAGAAGTAGACAAGGTTCACACAACATACATACCGGGCTCCCTTGTTCAGTGTGTTGTGTAATCACTTTTCTTGTTAAACTACAGGTAGTCCTTAACTTACAACAGTTAAGTAAGTTATGACCATTTTTCACACTTACGACCATCACAGCATCCCCGTGGTCACGGGATTTACATTCGGATGTGACTCACATTTATGACGGTTGCAGTATCCCATGGTTTTGCGATCCCCTTTTGTGACCTTCTGACAAGCAAAGTCAGTGGTGAAACCAGATTCACTTAACAACCATGTTTCTAATTTAAGAACTGCCATGATTCGCTTAACAAATGTGATGAGAAAAGTCCTAAAATGGGGCAAAATTTTTAAAAAATGAGAAGAATGATATTGCTTTAGATTTTGGCAAATATCTTCAATATTTGATAAATAATTTTGATTTCATGGACTCCTTAGAAGGTCTTGAGGGACCTCAAGAGGTTCTGGAACCATACTTTAATAAACCTTTCTCTAGTTCCTTCTTATTTTGCAATCAATTCCTAAACACTGATCATACCACAGTCATAGAGGTTTTAATACAATTTTGGCAGGCATAAAGCTTAATATGCAGGCAGTGCTGAGGTTACAATGGGAAAATATAACAAAGGAATATAATCTAAATTCATAGCCTAATTATCACTAATTGATTTCAATAAAAGGTAGGAAAAAAAGTAGTATAAAACTATGAATTGAATTTCTTTGTCCACAAACTGTACATGTCTTTCATTCTCTTTCCTTTTGTCCTGCAGTCTCCTCTCCCAAGAAGGTTTAAAGGAGATTCTCCAAAAACTTGAATGCCATTTTACATGGGAGTTGCAGAAAAAGGATATTGCTCCTGATGAATTGGAGGAAAGAATTGCTGAGCAGATCCAGTTCTTAACCAACAAATCCAAAGTTCGAAATTACAACCTTCTTGCCTATGTGAAATTCCTGAACGACAAGAAGGACGAAGCCCTGGAAAACCTGCAGAAAGCTGAAGAGGCTGTGCCCATAGAATACCCTGAGGATGTTGAAAAGGGAAGCCTGGTTACCTGGGGCAACTATGCCTGGGTGCACTACCACATGGGCAATCTTACTGAATCCCAAGCCTACGTGGAGAAGGTAGAAAACACCTGCAAGCAACTTGGAAGTGAGTCTCCTTATAAGGTGGAGCTCCCACAGATTGACTGTGATAAGGGTTGGGCGCTCCTCAAATTTGGAGCCTGGAATTATGAAAAGGCCAAAGAGAGCTTTGAAAAAGCCCTGGATAAAGAACCCAAAAACCCAGAATTTAACTCGGGCTATGCAATCACGGTATACCGCTTGGAAGATCATTATGAAGAAAACCCTTCAGAGAAAAAGTCATCCCTGGAACCTTTGAGCCTTGCAGCAAAACTGAATCCTGATGATGTTTTTGTTCTTCCTCTCCTTGCGTTAAAGTTACAGGAAACAAACAGAGCGAAGGAAGGAGAAAAATACATTAAGGAAGTGCTTGGAAAACATCCTGACATTCCATATGTATTAAGGTACGCTGCCAAATTTTACAGGAAGAAAGGAGACGTAGAGACATCATTGCAACATTTGAAGAAAGCATTAAGCTTGACCCCAAATGCTGGATTCTTGTACCATCAGATTGGCCTTTGCTATAGGGCACAGTATTATGTGATGAAAAATGAAAGCCGATGTGACAAGGATAAAATGGAGGAATTGATCAGACTTTGCGTTTCTTATTTCGAAAAAGTGGTGGAGCGTAAACCCAAGTTTTTCTTTGCTAATATTGACCTTGCGAAGATGTATGCAGAACAAGGAAGGCTACAGAAAGCGGATGAAATATATCAGAAGCTCTTTACCATGAGCAACCTAACTCCCTTGGAGAAGCAACAAGCCCATTTTAATTATGGGTGTTTTCAAAATTTTTACAGAAGGTCACAATCAAAAGCCATCAAACAATACTTTGCAGTTCTGAAGATTAACTTTGAGTCTTCAGAGAGAGAGAAATGCAAGGGTATATTAAAGAAATTGATGGAGAAGAAAATCAGGTATGGTGAAGCCGAGGCCGAGAATTTTGCCATCCTTGGATTTATTCATCAGCTCAATGGAAAAAAGCAACAAGCATTGAAAGCCTATGAAGAAGCCTTGGACATTGATCCTGGGAATGAAGAATATCTGAGTGCACTTATGAACTTGAAGCTTTCTTTGTAAAACAACATATACATAAGTAGACTTTTTCCCCAGCAATACTGGTTTTAAAAATGCATGAACATATGCTGCCAGTCTGCTTCTTCCATTTGGCAGAATATAGAATAGGATAGCATAGAATAAGGATAGAGTAGAGTAGAGTAGAGTAGAGTAGAGTAGAGTAGAGTAGAGTAGAGTAGAGTAGAATAGAATAGAATAGAATAGAATAGAATAGAATAGAATAGAATAGAATAGAATAGAATAGAATAGAATAGAGTAGGAAATTGTACACCATTCTGGATAAATAGTTGCTCAATCTCTTCTGGAAAACCTCCAGTGTTGGACACCCACAACTTCTGAAAGCAAGCCTTTCTATTGTCAGGAAAAAAATTCTTAATTCTAGGTAAGATCTCTTTTTGATAAGTTTTCATCCATTACTTCTTGTCTTGACCTCAAGTGCCTTGGAGAATAGGTTGTCTTCCTCTTCTTTGTGGCAGCCTCTCAAATATTGGAGTACTGCTATCATATCACCGCTTGTCCGTCTCTTTGTTAGACTAGATGTACCTGGTTCCTGCCACTGTTCATCATATGTTTCAGCCCCCAAAATATTTTTCTTGTTCTTTTCTGCACTCTTTCTGAAGTCTCAACATCTTTTTTGTATTGTGGTGATGAAAATTGATGTATCAATAGTATAAAGTATCAGCCAAGCTGTCAAAAATGGATAAAGGAATATCAAACCAGAGTTGGAGATGTGAAAAGGAACAAGGGACCTTTTATCGTGCACGGTGGAGTTGTAACAAAGCAAGGAAATTTTGGGCGCAAATCCATATAATGATGCAAAAGTTATTGTGAACTAATATTATGCTGGAAATAGCATTCTTTCTATTGGGTTTTATGTACATTGAACTAGGAAAAAAAATATCTGATTAATGTATGAACAAAGATAAAATAATCAAATGCCCCTGCTCCCTATAGAAAGTTGGATTATAAAATTGAGAGAACCTGCAGAAATGGCAAAGCTGACCAAAAGGCAGTAATGATCTTCTTGAAAGACACAGAAAAGAGAGAAAGAGAGAGAGAGAGAAAGAAAGAAAGAAAGAAAGAAAAAGAAAAAAGAAAGAAGAGAGAGAGAGAGAGAAGGGAGGAAGGAAAGAAAGGAAGGAAGGAAGGAAAGAAAGAGAGAGAGAAAGAAAAAGAAAGAAAGAAAGAAAGAAAGAAAGAAAAAGAAAGAAGGAAAGAAAGAAAGAAAGAGAGAGAGAGAGAGAGAAAGTAAGTAAGTTATATAGTATATAGGGGCTAAAATAGCATATTGTTATGTAGAAATGTATAGTGCACAGGGGGGAGAATAGAGGGGTGGTAACATATGATATAATATAATGTGGACGGATTTCACCTTGGGGAAGTCATGGGAAGAGGGGAGGGTTATGGGGGGTTAGGGAGGGATGGGGGGGGATGGGGAAAAATTGGTTTTTGTAAAACTCTTTCAATAAAAAAAAAGTAAGTAAGTTATGGTTCCATATTCTTCTTTATATTTTGGTTCTTTATACTTTATTCTTTTACTGTATTGTACAACCTAATAAATAACTAGCGTGTGTTATAATGGCAAACGTTTGAATGTTGGCATGTTTCAAAATGTTTCATCCAGTATATTCTCAGCTGGCTTCATGTTGAACAGCCTGATTTTACCAGAACTCTCTCCATGTACTTTTCCAAGTTTACATATTATTCACTTCCTTATTTATTTAACAGAAGGATCATTGAAGAAACATGGGGGGGGGGTGTTGTTCATTAGAGATTATAGTGGATACAACAATGATGTAAAGTGAGTATGGGCACCTATAAACATGGACAGGACTACTTTCCCCCCATTTGGGGATTTTTCTTTTCAGTTATGTAATATATTTGAGAAGATATACTGGAATCCTCTCTCTTATTTTTATCACTACACTGGAAGTTTGGAGGGGATTCTGAGGGCCACGAGAGCTTTTCCTGCACTTGTCCTATACATCTGTTCTGAGAAAATGCGTTTGAAACTAAAACTTTAAATATTTTAAATACACATATATTATACATAAAATATTTATCATGCTTACTAAAATACATATTTCATCGTATCAACTTACAAATGAGCAAGTAACATCCCAAAACGGATGTCGTTCTGCTTATCAATTAATCAAAAGCTTGATTTTCCATGCATTCAACACTAGGGGGCAGAATGTTCCTATCTCCAAGGTCCATTCCAACTCTATTATTCTGTTACGTATTTGCATTTTTTTTTTTTTTTGTCCTTTCATAAGGTCGCCATTCATGGTAAAATGACCTTTCATTTTTTCTGTTTTCCACATTTCCAACACAGATTTAAAGTACTTCTGTACATCTTAGATATATCTACACTTTTGATTAGAAGAGAAGCGTTTCATATTTCTTCATATTTTTTCCAGCACAACGTTCATAACCTTTTTAAGGTTCTAACCAGGCCTGCTGTACAGTACGTCTTTTTCCAAAAAAAAAAAGAAGAAGAAGAAGAAATTAAGCTAAACATTTGTGCCAAGGCTCTGAAACTCTGCCAAAATAAGCAGAATTACACATCACACTGATATTATGCGGATTGAACAAACTGGTTAAAACTCCTGTTTGTGTTTTATAAGAGAGCAATTAAACCTAAGGTACCATGCACAGTGCATGGTAAGGAATGCTGGGATTTGTAGTTTAATGAGACTATTTCCCCATCAAATCTATGAAAATGGTCAGCGGAAGCTGTGCAAGAGGTGAGGTCAAAACCTGCAAGATGGTGGACAGACATTGTGATGGAGTCCCTATTTGAAAGGATATACAGTAGAACCAGTGGTGAAATATAAAATTTGCTACTACCAGTTCTGTGGGCGTGGCTTGGTGTGGGAGGGAATGTGACTGGGTGGGTGTGGCCAACTTTTTTTTTTAACTTTTAAAGGCATTTTCTCTAGAACCTCTTCGACCGAAGAGGTTGTAAAAAAACATTTTTAAAAGGCTCTTACAATCCCAGCTGAGCTGCGTGATCATCAGAGGCTATTTTTTTTACCTTTAAAAGCATTTTTTCGGCCGAAGAACAAATTTATTTATTTATTTATTGGTTCGATTTATATGCCGCCCTTCTTCAGAGACTCAGGGCAGCTTACAATGCGTTAAGCAATAGCCTTCATACGTTTTGTATATACCTGCTTAGTAGGGCTTTCGGCCCCCCCTAAGCTGTGTTCTTTTTTATACAAAATCAGCTTATTGCCCCCACAATCCGGGTCCTCATTTTACCTACCTCGAAAGGATGGAAGGCTGAGTCAACCTTGAGCCTGGTGAGATTTGAACTTGCAATAATTGCAGGCAGCTGGTGTTGCTTTTAAAGTAAAAAAAAAAGCCTCTGATGATCGTGCGGCTCAGCTGGGCATGGGAGGGGGATTGTTGCTACCAGTTCTCCAAACCACCCACCGCCATCGCTACCGAATCAGGCGATCTGGTTCAAACCAGGAGCATTCCACCCCTGAGCAGAACCTCTGGTCACAAATGCTTCTGACCACGACCAAATCGGGGTCCGACCAAAAAATTCACAATTTTTTTTCACGTCCGATTTCCCCTTCCACCCCATTTTTTTTGTAAGCACCAAATTTCCAAAATTAGGTTCGGGTCTCAACCAACTCGGAACAAATTATGATTGTGACTAGAGGTTCTACTGCAATGCAATCCCATCTCTGCTCAGGACCAGCAGATCTTCAAAAGACTGGGATCTACATCACAATGCTGCATCCACCATTTTGCCCAACCATACATGGACACCATTGAGAATAGTTGTAGGGGTTTTTTTCTTCACATACACGTCTCATCCTAGAGCACGGGTGTCAAATTCAACACCTGCAGGGTGCTTAGATCTGGCTCGTGGGGCTGCCCTGGAAATAGTGAAGGACCAACTCATGGTGCCTCTGTCAGCAAAAACAGAGCTTGCTAGGAGAGAGTTGCAGGAGGCCATTGCAGCTGAAAATGGAGCTTGAGAGCCTGTTTTCGCTGGAAGAGCCTCAGGCCACCACAGACACCCCCAACACGCAGGCGGTGCAGTTCTAGATTGTCTAAGCCCAAAATTTCGAGCCTGGTGGCATAAGGGATTCTATTGTGAGTAGAGGAGTGGAGTACTCTTATTGCGAAATACCTCTGGACCTGCTCAATCATATTAATGTCCGATATACAGTGTGGATTCCAGGCAGATGAGCTGTATTTGAAACTTGGTCTGGCAAAGGTTTTGAATGCCCTACTTAGCAATACAATGTTACCAGAGAAGAAGCTTTGCAAAACTAGGTTAACAATTCTTAATCTCTTTTTGTCAATGCTGTTACAGTGAGCTCTGGGGTTTAGATAGTCTGAGATGAGTACTCCTAGGCCCTTGATAGAGTGAGGATCATCTACGAGGTTGTTTCCACCCAATTTATATTTGGTGTTCTGATTTTTATTGCCAATGTGTAGGACAGAGCATTTATTAGTTGAGATTTGGATTTGCCAAATGCGCGACCATTCTGACACATGGTCAAGGTTGCTTTGTAGGGCAGCAGCATTGTCAGTGGTGTTAAATAATTTTATGTCATCAACGAAGAGGACGCAGCTGCTTTTAATATGATCGCATAGGTCATTGATGTAAAGCAGAAAGAGTGTGGGTCCTAAACGCTGCCTTTGGGGACACCGCTGTTAACTGGTGCCGGATTTGATAGGGCCCTCCCTACTTTGACTACTTATTGCCTGTTTGACAGAAACATGGCTCTCCATTTGTGCAGCGATCCGGAAATGCCGTAAGAACTAAGTTTTAACAGTAATTTGTCATGCATCACTGAATCAAAGGCTATGTAAATTGCATCTATTGCTTTACCCTGATCAAATGTTTCTGCAGTGTAGGAGTTGCAGATTACAGGGCAAATATATAATAAATTCTATTATGTATCCATATGTGTGCTATTTTCCCAATTTATACTTTCTACTGTTTTCTATTAGTTTTTAATACAATCACCATATTACCAAATATTTTATCTCTATCCATCATCTCTTACTCTTTTTCAACATTTATTGTCTTTTTGGTGACTTTTTTATATTTCTCTCTTGGTATCCTGTATTTCTTTCTAACATTTTTGCACCAACTAAATGATACTATATCACATCTTTCAAGAACAAGAAAACTCCACTCATCATACCTTTAGCATTGCTGTTTAGCAACAAATCAAATACAGAATTTCTTTACAGAAAAGAATCTTCTAGAATGCTGAATCTTCTATCGTTACTGTACCGGAACAACACAAGCAAGACCAGAAGAAATAGAAACTGATTCTACATCTGGGTGGGCTAATACAGCAACTTGCAGTTTCCTTTTCTAGGAACAGGAAACGAAACTCTATTCTTTTCCTTTTAAAAGCGAGTAGCAACAAACCAATGCAATATTTCAGATCAGATCATCGGAAAGAGAAACCCATTATTTTCGGAGAAGCAAGCTCTCTTTAAAAAACTTCTAATCTGGCAATATGAGGTAAGTGAACAAGAAGTAACATTATATTATCCTTCTCAATTATTTTTCTTATAAAGTGTTTAGTGTTTAAAAGCTCTTTTTCATCGTGTTTTCTTAAAAAAATACACAGTCTGTTTTATAAATGTATAATACCACAAAAGAACTTCAAACAGTTATCCAGAGTATAAATCAACTGCAATGAATCCAATTTAATCTGTATCATTAGGTCTCAGAGCCAATTACTAGATAGTTTTCATGCACAATTTATCATTTCTAATATAAATAATAGCTTCTGTGAGCATAGGGAGGGAGATTTGAACAGTTGTTGGGAAAATGGTTTTTTTTTTATACTAGACCTCTAAATAGATTAAATGATAATACTTTTCAGGTAGTCCTTAACTTATAATTCATTTTACAATGGCTCAAAGCTATTACAGCCTTGGAAAAAGTAATGCCCTTTAGTCCCATTTATGACTGTCAGAAATATCACACACACACACACACACACACACACACTTCATCACAATTTGGGAGTTTGGCAACTAGCTGACATTTACTACCAGTTGCAATATTTTACAGTTGGGTGATCACGATCAGGGTAGATAAAAATTGATGGGTTTTTTTAAATCAAAAAAATCAGATTTTTGAAAAATTAAATTGGATTTTTTTTTATTTTTATCAAATTTATTTTAATAAAATGCTTTTGAAATAAAAAACTATCTAGAAAAAGTTGGTGAGCTCTGCTGCTAGATGGGTAGAGGGCTAATCCTATTATGTCCTGAGGGTCATGTCTTAATCCCATCAGGCTGGAGCTGAAGGTCTAATTGTCTTGTAGATCGGCTGATCCAGTCTTAATGTGCACCAAATATCTGCTGGGGGCAGGGAGCTGTCTTTAAAACCTATTTCTCCTTTTCTCATCCAGGGAAATATAATATTCTGCCTTCTTAATATTTAATATTTCCTAGAATATTTCATTCTTCTAGGAGGGGTGGGTGCTAATTGTCTTCAAATGAATCCAAGCTCAGCATTATTAAAGATTCTGACTACCAGCAAGAATGAGTCCTCATGTTTAAAGAGCACCTGTCATTTTAGATCCATCGTGGCAGCAGCACCTGTTAGCGGGCATCCACTCACCTCCTGCCTGCCACGCCCCTCACCTTGTTGTGTCGCTGCCGCTGTTAGACCTGGAAGCCATCTTTTACCTTTACCATGCCCGTTACCTTGTTGTGTCACTGCCGTATCACCAGCCGACCCATTAAAGTGAATGGGACTGTCAGTGAGTCAACAGCGGGTGAGAGGAGCCGCTGCAGGACAGAGATGACAGTTGCTCTTTAAAAATCATGATTTAAATCAACTTGATTTAAATCAAATCCACCCTGATCGCAATATTTTTTATTAATTTCCAGCAAAAAAGCCCATTGAGGAAACAAAAATTGCTTAGTGACCTTCATGATTCACTTTACAACTTGTTGTAAAATTGGGTCCAATCACATGGCGTCTCCACTTACGACTGCAGATGGAAATTCATGCCCCAATTGTCATACGTTGAGGACTACCTGTATTATTGAGGGCTATCACAGCTACCTTTACTTTGGGGAGGAAGACAATCTATATTTGCATGTCATCATTACCAGTGGTGGGTTTCAATTTTTTTTACTACCGGTTCTGTGGGTGTGGCTTGTGGGCATGGCATGGCTTGGTAGGCGTGGCAGGGGAAGGATACTGCAAATGCCCATTTCCTCCCGATCAGCTGGGACTCGGGAGGCAGAGAATAGATGGGGGCCAGGCAGAGGTGGTATTTACCGGTTCTCCAAATGACTCAAAATTTCCGCTACCGGTTCTCCAGAACTGGTCAGAACCTGCTGAAACCCACTTCTGATTATTACCCATATTTAACTGAATCATGATTTATTAATAAAGCAGTTTTCTACCGGTATATGAGAAGTAGAACTTAAAAGAAGTAGACAAGGTTCACACAACATACATACCGGGCTCCCTTGTTCAGTGTGTTGTGTAATCACTTTTCTTGTTAAACTACAGGTAGTCCTTAACTTACAACAGTTAAGTAAGTTATGACCATTTTTCACACTTACGACCATCACAGCATCCCCGTGGTCACGGGATTTACATTCGGATGTGACTCACATTTATGACGGTTGCAGTATCCCATGGTTTTGCGATCCCCTTTTGTGACCTTCTGACAAGCAAAGTCAGTGGTGAAACCAGATTCACTTAACAACCATGTTTCTAATTTAAGAACTGCCATGATTCGCTTAACAAATGTGATGAGAAAAGTCCTAAAATGGGGCAAAATTTTTAAAAAATGAGAAGAATGATATTGCTTTAGATTTTGGCAAATATCTTCAATATTTGATAAATAATTTTGATTTCATGGACTCCTTAGAAGGTCTTGAGGGACCTCAAGAGGTTCTGGAACCATACTTTAATAAACCTTTCTCTAGTTCCTTCTTATTTTGCAATCAATTCCTAAACACTGATCATACCACAGTCATAGAGGTTTTAATACAATTTTGGCAGGCATAAAGCTTAATATGCAGGCAGTGCTGAGGTTACAATGGGAAAATATAACAAAGGAATATAATCTAAATTCATAGCCTAATTATCACTAATTGATTTCAATAAAAGGTAGGAAAAAAAGTAGTATAAAACTATGAATTGAATTTCTTTGTCCACAAACTGTACATGTCTTTCATTCTCTTTCCTTTTGTCCTGCAGTCTCCTCTCCCAAGAAGGTTTAAAGGAGATTCTCCAAAAACTTGAATGCCATTTTACATGGGAGTTGCAGAAAAAGGATATTGCTCCTGATGAATTGGAGGAAAGAATTGCTGAGCAGATCCAGTTCTTAACCAACAAATCCAAAGTTCGAAATTACAACCTTCTTGCCTATGTGAAATTCCTGAACGACAAGAAGGACGAAGCCCTGGAAAACCTGCAGAAAGCTGAAGAGGCTGTGCCCATAGAATACCCTGTGGATGTTGAAAAGGGAAGCCTGGTTACCTGGGGCAACTATGCCTGGGTGCACTACCACATGGGCAACCTTACTGAATCCCAAGCCTACGTGGAGAAGGTAGAAAACACCTGCAAGCAACTTGGAAGTGAGTCTCCTTATAAGGTGGAGCTCCCACAGATTGACTGTGATAAGGGTTGGGCGCTCCTCAAATTTGGAGCCTGGAATTATGAAAAGGCCAAAGAGAGCTTTGAAAAAGCCCTGGATAAAGAACCCAAAAACCCAGAATTTAACTCGGGCTATGCAATCACGGTATACCGCTTGGAAGATCATTATGAAGAAAACCCTTCAGGGAAAAAGTCATCCCTGGAACCTTTGAGCCTTGCAGCAAAACTGAATCCTGATGATGTTTTTGTTCTTCCTCTCCTTGCGTTAAAGTTACAGGAAACAAACAGAGCGAAGGAAGGAGAAAAATACATTAAGGAAGTGCTTGGAAAACATCCTGACATTCCATATGTATTAAGGTACGCTGCCAAATTTTACAGGAAGAAAGGAGACGTAGAGACATCATTGCAACATTTGAAGAAAGCATTAAGCTTGACCCCAAATGCTGGATTCTTGTACCATCAGATTGGCCTTTGCTATAGGGCACAGTATTATGTGATGAAAAATGAAAGCCGATGTGACAAGGATAAAATGGAGGAATTGATCAGACTTTGCGTTTCTTATTTCGAAAAAGTGGTGGAGCGTAAACCCAAGTTTTTCTTTGCTAATATTGACCTTGCGAAGATGTATGCAGAACAAGGAAGGCTACAGAAAGCGGATGAAATATATCAGAAGCTCTTTACCATGAGCAACCTAACTCCCTTGGAGAAGCAACAAGCCCATTTTAATTATGGGTGTTTTCAAAATTTTTACAGAAGGTCACAATCAAAAGCCATCAAACAATACTTTGCAGTTCTGAAGATTAACTTTGAGTCTTCAGAGAGAGAGAAATGCAAGGGTATATTAAAGAAATTGATGGAGAAGAAAATCAGGTATGGTGAAGCCGAGGCCGAGAATTTTGCCATCCTTGGATTTATTCATCAGCTCAATGGAAAAAAGCAACAAGCATTGAAAGCCTATGAAGAAGCCTTGGACATTGATCCTGGGAATGAAGAATATCTGAGTGCACTTATGAACTTGAAGCTTTCTTTGTAAAACAACATATACATAAGTAGACTTTTTCCCCAGCAATACTGGTTTTAAAAATGCATGAACATATGCTGCCAGTCTGCTTCTTCCATTTGGCAGAATATAGAATAGGATAGCATAGAATAAGGATAGAGTAGAGTAGAGTAGAGTAGAGTAGAGTAGAGTAGAGTAGAGTAGAGTAGAGTAGAATAGAATAGAATAGAATAGAATAGAATAGAATAGAATAGAATAGAATAGAATAGAATAGAATAGAATAGAGTAGGAAATTGTACACCATTCTGGATAAATAGTTGCTCAATCTCTTCTGGAAAACCTCCAGTGTTGGACACCCACAACTTCTGAAAGCAAGCCTTTCTATTGTCAGGAAAAAAATACTTAATTCTAGGTAAGATCTCTTTTTGATAAGTTTTCATCCATTACTTCTTGTCTTGACCTCAAGTGCCTTGGAGAATAGGTTGTCTTCCTCTTCTTTGTGGCAGCCTCTCAAATATTGGAGTACTGCTATCATATCACCGCTTGTCCGTCTCTTTGTTAGACTAGATGTACCTGGTTCCTGCCACTGTTCATCATATGTTTCAGCCCCCAAAATATTTTTCTTGTTCTTTTCTGCACTCTTTCTGAAGTCTCAACATCTTTTTTGTATTGTGGTGATGAAAATTGATGTATCAATAGTATAAAGTATCAGCCAAGCTGTCAAAAATGGATAAAGGAATATCAAACCAGAGTTGGAGATGTGAAAAGGAACAAGGGACCTTTTATCGTGCACGGTGGAGTTGTAACAAAGCAAGGAAATTTTGGGCGCAAATCAATATAATGATGCAAAAGTTATTGTGAACTAATATTATGCTGGAAATAGCATTCTTTCTATTGGGTTTTATGTACATTGAACTAGGGAAAAAACACAGGAAATTAATATCTGTTTAATGTATGAACAAAGATAGAATAATCAAATGCCCCTGCCCCCTGTAGAAAATTGGATTAAAAAATTGAGAGAACCTGCAGAAATGGCAAAGCTGACCAAAATGCAGTAATGATCTTCTTGAAAGACACAGAAAAGAGAGAAAGAGAGAGAGAGAGAAAGAAAGAAAGAAAAAGAAAAAAGAAAGAAAAAGAAAGAAAGAGAGAGAGAGAGAGAGAAGGAAGGAAAGAAAGAAAGAAAGAAAGAAAGAAAGAAAGAAAGAAAGAAAGAAAGAAAGAAAGAAAGAAAGAAAAAGTAAGTAAGTAAGTTATATAGTATATAGGGGCTAAAATAGCATATTGTTATGTAGAAATGTATAGTACACGGGGGAGAATAGAGGGATGGTAAAGTATCTTTTAATTGTTTTTAATATTTGTTCTGCATGTTTTTTTAATCTGGCTGTACACCGCCCTGAGTCCTTAGGGAGAAGGGCGGTATAGAAATCCAATATAAAAAAAAAAATAAAAAAAAAATGATACAATATAATGTGGACAGATTTCACCTTGGGGAAGTCATGGGAAGAGGGGAGGGTTATGGGGGGTTAGGGAGGGATGGGGGGAATGGGGAAAAATTGGTTTTTGTAAAACTTTTTCAATAAAAAAAAAAGTAAGTAAGTAAGTTATGGTTCCATATTCTTCTTTATATTTTGGTTCTTTATACTTTATTCTTTTACTGTATTGTACAACCTAATAAATAACTAGCGTGTGTTATAATGGCAAACATTTGAATGTTGGCATGTTTCAAAATGTTTCATCCAGTATATTCTCAGCTGACTTCATGTTGAACGGCCTGATTTTACCAGAACTCTCTCCATGTACTTTTCCAAGTTTACATATTATTCAGTTCCTTATTTATTTAACAGAAGGATCATTGAAGAAACATGGGGGGGGGGTTGTTCATTAGAGATTATAGTGGATACAACGATGATGTAAAGTGAGTAAGGGCACCTATAAACATGGACAGGGCAAATTTCCCCCCATTTGGGGATTTTTCTTTTCAGTTATGTAATATATTTGAGAAAATATACTGGAATCCTCTCTCTTATTTTTACCACTACACTGGAAGTTTGGAGGGGATTCTGAGGGCCACGAGAGCTTTTCCTGCACTTGTCCTATACATCTGTTCTGAGAAAATGCGTTTGAAACTAAAACTTTAAATATTTTAAATACACATATATTATACATAAAATATTTATCATGCTTACAAAAATACATATTTCATTGTATCAACTTACAAATGAATAAGTAACATCCCAAAATGGGTGTCGTTCTGCTTATCAATTAATCAAAAGCTTCATTTTCCATGCATTCAACACTAGGTGGCAGAATGTTCCTATCTCCAAGTTGCCTTTCAACTCTATTATTCTGTCATGTATTTGCATTTTTTTTTGTCCTTTCATAAGGTCGCCATTCATGATAAAATGACCTTTCATTTTTTCTGTTTTCCACATTTCCAACACAGATTCAAAGTACTTCTGTACATCTTAGATATATCTACACTTTTGATTAGAAGAGAAGCGTTTCGTATTTCTTCATATTTTTTCCAGCTCAACCTTCATAACCTTTTTAAGGTTCTAACCAGGCCTGCTGTACAGTACGTCTTTTTTTTTTAAGAAGAAAATAATTAAGCTAAACCTTTGTACCAAGGATCTGAAACACTGCCAAGATAACCAGAATTACACATTGCACTTATATTATGCTGATTCAGCAAACTGGTTAAAACTCCTGTTTGTGTAGTATAAGAAAGCAATTAAAGAGCCTTGATAGTACAGTGGTTTAGTGCACCCTGTTATTAACACAGCTGCCTGCAATTTCTGCTGGTTCAAATCTCTCCAAGGCTCAAGGTTGACTCAGCCTTCCATCCTTTCTAAGGTAGGTGAAATGAGGACCCAGTTTGTGGGGGCAATAAGCTGACTTTGTATAAAATATACAAAAGAATGAAGGCTATTGCTTAATGCATTGTAAGCCGCCCTGAGTCTCCGGAGAAGGGCGGCATATAAATCAAATTTAAACATAAGGGAGAATCAGTGGCAGAGGTGGGTTTCAGCAGTTTCTGACCAGTTCTGGAGAACCGGTAGCGGAAATTTTGAGTAGTTCGGAGAACCGGTAGTAAGAATTCTGACTGGTCCCGCCCCCATCTATTCTCTGCCTCCCAAGTCCCAACTGATCAGGAGGAAATGGGGATTTTGCAGTAACCTTCCCCTACCAGGCCACCAAGCCATGCCACACCCACCAAGCCACACCCACAAAACCGGCAGTAAAATAATTTGAAACCCACTAGTGATCAGTGGACTTTCAAGTACCAGTCACCAATTCTCAGGAGAATAGCAAGCTCTTTGTGCACAGTTCATGGGAAGGGATACTGGGATTTGTAGTTCTAACAAGACTGTTTCCCCATCAAACCTATGAAAATGGTCAGCAGAAGCTGTGGAGGAGGTGAAGTCAAAACCAGCAAGATGGTGGACAGACATTGTGATGGTGTCTCTATTTGAAAGGATATATGGCAATCCCATCTCTGCTCGGGACCAGCAGATCTTCTAAAGACCGGGGTCTACATCACAATGCTACGTCCACCATTTTGCTCACCCGTATGTGGACACCATTGAGAATAGTTGTGGGTTTGTTTGTTTCTTCACATATGCATCTCATCCTAGATTATCTTCTACTGAGCAATTTGGCCTCAATTTCTGAAAATTAAAGACTTATACAAATGGGGCAAGGGACTAAAACAGCTGTTGGGCCATCTTGTTTTTGAAATTGTGGAAGGACTATCCCCCTTTAAGATAAACTTCTGCCTCTGCAGTTGAAGGTTTATTCCCTCCTGAACTCCAGGGAGAGTTGACCCCTTATGAATGCAAAGAAATCTGGACATGGTGGAATGAAGAAGTGAAATGGTTTGATTTCTACAGGAAAATGATTAGTCGTTCATTTAAGGGCCTTATCAGACTGCTCAACTTGCAAAAATGGGAGGGGGAAGGACAACAATAAAAGCAGAATATAATCAGTCATATAAACGGAAACAAAAGTCCTAGCAAGGCAACATAAATTTTTGGGGACCCCCTTCATATGTTCTCACACAATCTGCTCAGCAATACGGTGGCCTCAACATCCAAGGGAACATCCATCTTAAGTGCCCTCCTAAAGAGTAAACAGGGTACGGATTGATTGAATGGATGTGCCACTAACTTTAGAATAAGAATGGATGTGTCACTTAATAACTTAGGATATTGTATTGTTGTAAGAGTACGGACACTCTTTTCAAGACCTGTTGACTGGATTCATAGGCTTTGCTAAGTTTCAAAAAGAAACACACCCTCTCCACTATTATTTGTACACCATGGTTTATACCACACTGCATAAACCCAACTGTCAATAAACCATGATTTTCAAAGTTAATTTAACTAGTCCAAATGTGATCTTGCTTCTATCCCTCTGTTAATGTCATTTAGGATTACATTGGCTGGTTTGGCTGATGCCACAGTATGGGCAGTGGTGAAATCCTGCCAGTTCTGTCCGGCTTGCGCAAACCGGTAGTGGTGGCAGCACGAGGCTCCACCCACCCATCCGGATGTCATTACTTCCTGGTTTTAACCAGGAAGTAACCCATTTTTTATCCTCTGCACCAGTGGTCGGTTTCAAAATTTTTTACTCCTGGTTCTGTGGGCATGGCTTGGTGGGCATGGCTGGGGAAGGATACTGTAAAATTTCCATTCCCTCCCCGCTCCAGGAGAAGGTTACTGCAAAATCCCCATTTCCTCCCGATCAGCTGGGACTCAGGAGGCAGAGAATAGATGGGGTGGGGCCAGTCAGAGGAGGTATTTACCTGTTCTCTGAACTACCCAAAATTTCCACTACCGGTTCTCCAGAACTGGTCAGAACCTGCTGAAACCTACCTCTGCTCTGCGCATGCGCAGAAGGTCAAAAATCAGATATGACTGAAGGGAAACAATAATAAGGATATAATAAATAATACTAGAATATGATATACTGATATATTAGATTCTGTAACCATTAGGTTCCTGTAATACATATATGCCTTTATATTTGTATCTCCTGTAACAAACATATTCTGTTATTAGGCCTCTGTAATGTATCTGGTATTTGTCAAACATATGTCCCTGCCATTTGACCTGAACCCATATCAATCTTCTCCCTGTTTTTCCTTAGATGGATTCCTTTCCATCTAAGAGCATGGTATGTATCTCCAAGGGATAATTTACATCTCAGCCCTAATTTATGTTTGATCTGGATAAACTCCTGCTTTCCAGGGCCAGGGGGCCAAAGTGGCCAATTGAGTAAACAAAGAAATGCTCAAGATGACTAATTGGGAAGTTTCTATTCCCCCTTGCAGGGCAACAAGGAATACACAAACCTAAATTAGGAAGCCAGAATTGGGTACTAAGCTGACAACTCTGAGGGTATAAAAGGACGCCACACCTTCCCCAAGGTGTGGCTATCTCCTCGCATGCATTGTATCTGTAGCTTCTGGTTATAGTTCCACCCAGTATTTTGTTTTTGGCCGTAAATAAAATCTGTTTTTTTGCAAGCCTCGTCTTGAGTTTTGCAAGCCTCTTTGGCATTCTGGTGACTCAAGTGTATTTTGGGACCTTACATGACGATGGCGCAGCGTGCACACTTCCAAACCAGTAGGGAAGGTAAGTCGATTTCACCCCTGAGTGTGGGCTCATATTTGATTGTCCACTAGGACTCCAAGATCCCTCTCACAGTTACTGCTATTAATCCAGATTTCACCTAATCTATATCTGTAATTTTGGATTTTCTTGCCTAAGTGTAACACCGTACTTTTCTCTATGTTCAATTTCATTTTGTTGGTTAGGGCCCCGTGTAACATACCTTCTAATTAATGTCAAAGAACAATCGTTCATTTGGATTACATATTCACTGGAAATTGGCTCTGGAAGGCTGAAGAGGTCAGTGGTTTACTATTCAACACATCTGAGACCCATTCATTACTGATGGAAATTTTCAAAGGAACCTCTCTGCTTTTTCTAAAATACTATCCAATATCAAATGTTTCCAGCTGATTTTTTCCCATCTATCAAGTTTAATGGAAACTGGAGAATGTTCATCATTATTGATGTTGGTGTCAAGTTTCCGAATGCATTCACACATTTAATTTAATTTAATAATTTAATTTAATTTAATTTAATTATCATATTTCTATGCTGCCCTTTATTGCATTTTTAAATGCAATAAAGTTTCCAGGCATGGCTGCATTAGCTGCAGTGGAAAATCCTGATAGCGATTGCTGGAGGTAGGAACCACACATTTAATCAGGCACCTTCTGGATTTCCTAATGGCGTTATGTTAACCTCTAATTACTTTTAGCGTGTGAAACAGAGGGCTTATTTAGAAAGCACACTACAGGGCTGCCAAAACTTCCTAGGTTTATCCCTATGCTACCCTAATGAGTGTTGGCTTCAACTAGTTTCAGCCAAATCCTTTGGGACAGTGTTTCTCAACGTTGGCAACTTGAAGACATATCAACTTCGACTCCCAGAGTTCCCCAGCCAGCAGTTCCACATTTTCAAAGTTGACATGGTTGAGAAACACTGCTTTGGAGTATCAGATACTTCAGAGGTCACTGTGACCCCTTTTTAAACAAGTGTCTATACATAGGAATTCTTGCTTGTGAAATGACCATGTTGAAATGACACTGTTATAGCCACGTTTATTTCCTAAAGCAGTCTTTGTGACTTCAAATGTTTGGACATTTCTCAGAGGTAGATGTATTTACAAAAATATAAAAACAGATAGGAATCTTATGGCTCATTACGTTTATTGCAGCATGGGAAAGTTTGCCATTCTTTCGCAGCTGTATGCCAAATACTGGTACTTGGTGGACTTGATGGAAATCTGTTCAGAGTCTCTAGCTCAACTATTGAATATATTATCTGATCTGCAACAGAATTTGGAAATTGCTGTATCAGCAACTTCACCAGTGTTGCTAAAGCTCGGTAGGAACTTAAATTCAACTTTGAACATATTGGGGGAAAAAATCAAAAGAAAAATGGCAAAATTGTCCTCCTCTCCTCTTTTCTTCTTCCAGTTGAGGATATTTTGCCAGCAGCTGATCCAAATGCTTATAAACATATTTTAGAAATATAAGAGAGAGGAGGTAAAGAGAGTTTAACTAACTATTGGATGCTTATGCCCCCAAGTGTGTTTATGTGTATATAAACATACATAAACACACTTGTTTACAATAAATTTGTAGAGAATTTTAATCAGGATTTTCTCAACAGTAGCAGCCTCATTGAAGATATCCAGTTGCATGAATACACTTCGTGGTTCTGAATTATGTATCTTTGGTGTTGTCATTTTCAATTTTCACTGTTGCTTGATAAAACAAATTATTTTGCAGTCTGATCCTTCCTTTAGAAACCAAACTGTTTGTTGAATTCATTTGCAAACATAGCTAAACAGTTTCTACATAAACTGATTGTGTCCCTTCATCGGTTTCAATGCAAGGTGAAGTAACCCACATTTTCATCCAAATCAACCTACTGAAGTTCAGAAAGCACTTTCCAAATTGTTGATTAGATTTAATTACTGGTTCTCTTGTTGATACTGCCAAATAAGCTATAAGGTATTATCTGTGATGGATCTCAACCAACATGGAGTCCTAGTTCTAGCTCCTTTATACATATGTTAAATTTCAGAAATTGTGGCTGTTCTAGCAAGAAGAGATTCTGAGACTTGAGTGAGGGAGCTAATTGTAGCACAAGAATTCACACCATACTGTAGTTTGCTCCTCCAAATCTTTAATGCACATTTCCCAAGAGAAGACATGAAGAACGTTTTTGCAAGGTCCTTTATTTCTGGGATGGTTTCGAGAGCATCATTGACCAAGGTGGTGATGCAGTGACTATTTTGAAAAGAATAGGGCATAAATTTAGGAGCCTCTTTCACTTCTGATGGGTTTGTGTTGAAAAACTGACAAAAATAAATTTTAGTAGTATGTAAACACAATGAGTTTCCAAAGTTTGATAGTACTGGGAACTGCAGGCTACATACAGTCAAACAAATAGTATATTTTCTGTCTCTGCTATAGCAACTTGCAAAGTCTTAATGGACAATGGAGGGGTTATGAGATTATCTGTTTTTTTCCAAGATGAAAGTGGCAACTTCATGCTTTTCAATAGGAAATCATCAATTAGAAACTTCAAATGTTGAAGATGTCCCATTAAATGCCCGAATTGAACTAAATAATTCTTTGCTGTGTCCAAAATATTGTATTCTGTATTTTCCTGATTCAGTGGTCTTTGGGATGTGCCATTCTATTATAGATGTACTTTGGCCCATCATGCCTTTCTTCCAGATCAACCTAATGGAAAAAAAGAAGTTTCATGAATGAAAGTCTTAATGCAGGTTGATTTAATCAAATGCAGATAAATCTCAAGTTTCAATACGATTTCAACTCAGGGTTTAATCATATAATCGCATTTCGCAGTTTCTGAAAAATTGCTGCATTTATACCCATACAGCAGCGCTACTTAGTTAACAAAATAAATTCAATCAAAAACTAGCAAACAGTCTCTCAAAATTCCATGCTTTGAAGACATAATCCATTCTCTTAAAACACCTTCATTAGTGGAATACTGATTTGAACAGACATTTTCTATAAATTCTTCCCTTTCCAAATTCAGATTTCCATAGAAAGAAAAATGAAGATGCTACCAAATTCTGTGGGATAGAAAAGGCTTTCTCATAAAGATTTCTATAGCTAAGGTGAACTTTGTCACTGCGTTATTTTATTTGCCAGCTGAACTCATCATTTCTGGACTATCTGACTTTCCGTACCTTGCCAAGAATTGTTATCAAAAGTTACTACGCATGTCTGCATTCTCTTCACTTGCTTCACACACTCTTTCCTTTGTTCTCTTGCCAGCAAGGTCCGGCTGAGAAATAGCCGGCAAGAATTATTTCAAAAATGTAGCAATTACTTTTCTTAGTTAGTGAGGTGTTTGATTTTCTTTATAACAAATAAATGAGTTTTATTAGAAACTTTTCTTCGCATTTCTTTTTCAGAATATTGCAACAAGGAATAAGCCTTGATCCATCCTCTAAACTAGGGTGATTTTTCCCAGAGCCAAACATGGGATTAATCAACGCCCTGACAAATTTGTCCATTGTTTTGCCAAGTGCTAATCCAACACTTTCTGTACTAGAACACAGTAATATGGGGATGATGAAAGTCAAGAACAAAGTCAGAGAAACCACGTTTGATGTAGCATTATAGGTAAAGACATACTGGATTATATGTAGGAGAAAGATAAGCAGAGACAAGAGGTGGAGTCAAGAGTGGAATCATTATAGCCTATGATTATAGGAATTCATTTATTGTGGGGAAAGGAGGAACAGTACCTGCCTTGTACTTTTAAAGCCAATGTCTTCAGGGAAAGAGTGTAAAATTAAAAAAAAAACAATCTTGGAAATTATTTTTCACTTATGCTCAAAGTCTTTAACGGGGGGGGTGTGATCAGCTGTAGCGTGCAATCTTTTTTTTTTTAACTTTTAAAAGCATTGCTTTTAAAAGTAAAAAAAAAAAAAGCCTCTGACCATTGCGCTGCTCAACCATGACCGTCAGAGGCTTTTTTTTTTTTTACTTTTTTACTTTTACTTTTAAAAGCATTTTTTTCTACAACCTCTTGGTTGTAGAAAAAAATGCTTTTAAAAGGCTCTGACGATTCCAGCTGAGCCGCGTGATCATCAGAGTTTTTTTTGTTTACTTTTAAAAAGCCTCTGATGATCGCGTGGCTCAGCCGGGCATGGGTGGGGGGGGGCAGGGATTTTTGTTACCAGTTCTCTGAACCACCCGCCACCATCGCTACCAGATTGGGTGATTCAGTCTGAACCAGGAGTATTTCATCTTGGAATAGATGCATGCCATGCCTTTTGCTAGATCCTATGATTGCACTGATTCAGGTGCAATTGGACGTAGAAAAGTGTTGAAATCATTCCTCCCCATAGTTGTCTACTTTCAAGTATTATTTGACCAGAAAAGGAACTTTCCAGAGATGAATGAACCTTTACATTTCTTTCTGTGCAGGTCCTGATCCTGATTTTTGACCTCCCTGCACTGTTTCAATATTTTAAAAAAGACCGAAGTGACATCAAATGATTCTGCGCATCTGTTTTTGGAAAATGTAGCACAGTTTCAATATCTGCTGAAATATATAAAGTCTTGACGGGATTGCTTACCGAGTATCCCACGAGGCATCATCATGCAGCACTTGCCAGCTTTTAGAAATGTTATCATGTTTCTCCACCGTAAGGAAAGTAAAATTGGCCTGGAAAGAATAAGCAGTGATAGAGACATGAAATACCCACCCGTAAAATAGCTCCCCAGAAATATATCAATTATGGATATATATTGGATAAGATCAGAGGATCTCCTTAGATTGTCTAATGGTTTATTATTTAAATCTCCTTCACAGTTGTATCTTTTGCGTTCATTTGTTTCCTCTTCCCCGTCCTCCTTCTCCGTATAGGCAATTATGATGAGAAAGAGGAAGGGAGGAAGAGAGAAAGAGAAAAAAATAAAATAAATAGACATTGCATCTCAGAATTATTTGGTCAAATGCAGGAAATCTAAGGACTCGCTGAATTTTTCTCTGCAATTTTTCCATTGGTTTCATATCTCACCATATTTGCAGAACTCCTTGGATTTGCTCCTACAAAATGCACTTCAGCAACCTCTCCCTGGGTGAAAGAGATGGAATGAGCGTTGAGAAAATCAACTGTAAATCACATCCATGGTATAAATCAATCAATTCTGCTATGGCACAAGAACTTCAGAGCTTTTCTTATGCTCAAAATGAGCAGCTTTCTTGATGGCCATTCAACTCTTCAAATACAAATGGGTAAGGAGATGTGTATATATCTGTGCAGGTACACATCCTACTAGGCATTTCTTTAAAGAGTGGAAATATCCTTAATGCTAGAAACCTTGTAGTATGAATGCAGGCATATATACAACAGCATTCAGAGCTTCAACATAGAAGATAATCACCCTTTCCTGAAATGTCAATGAAAGGATACAAATGGCGCACAAAGTGAAGTGGTCAGTGTATTGACTCAATGGCTGGTAGCTGTTCAGGAATAGCCTGGAGCAGCAACTATGAGTTCAGGAGGAACCCCAAATTATTCACTACTCTTGAATGGAGAAATGCAATCCTCCGTCATTATAACTAAGTGTTTCACCCACCAAGCTAAATACTGTAGCCTCCAGAGTCTAGGTCAATACACTGATAGCTTCAACTATGCAGCTTGGGCTTGAGATGTACAATTAGGGATCAGTTACAAGACTTTTACTGGAACAACCTTCTCTACAGCTATAATTATAAATTACTCTCAAATATTGCTGTCCAGCTAAGGTGATTGAGGAAATTATGACCTCAAAGTTCCAGATGCATTTGGATGAAGCTGACCCATTTCAATTAGACTTTCATCTAGGACCATGATGGCGAACCTATGGCATGTGTGCCACAGGTGGCACATGGAGCCATATTAGTAGGCACGTGAGCTCAGCTCTGGCGCACATGCACGCGCTGGCCAGCTGATTTTTGGGCCTTCTGGGCCCACTGGAAGTCAACAAACAGGCCGTTTCCAGCCTCTGGAGGGGTGGGGAAGGCTGTTTTTGCCCTCCCCAGGCTCCTAGAAAGGCTCCGGAGCCTGGGGGGGGCGAAAAACAGGCCTACCGGGCCCACTGGGCCATCACGCACAAAAGCAGGGGAAGCGCAGGAGGGTCACGCACACATGCGCAGGGGTGGGGCGCATAGAATTATGGGTGTGGCACAATGCGTGTGACCCCCACGCATTCCCCATGCTTTTGGCACGCGATGGCAAAAAAGTTAGCCACCACTGATCTAGGATATGATATTGAGACTGCATTGGTTGCCTCTGTGAATGACCTATACTGGAAATTACACTAAAATGGAGAAGGGGTTCAATCCTACCAATTGTTCTGAATATCGTGAGATAGGTGGCAAATAAATTTGAAAAGTAAATAAAATAAATAAATACATCAGTAGCATTTAATATCATCAGCTATGGTATCTTTTTGTCCATCTGATGAAGTCGAAGATGCTGGTTTCCAATGTGTTTGATCCTTCTTCTTGGGTTATGTTTAGAAGCTTTCTAAGCTTTTAATTGACAATTAGGATCCTTATTTATTTTATCAATTTTTTATAGCTGATCATCTCAACTAATGACTCTGGAAGATATCAGAGTCAACAATTACTAGTACAGCCAGGAGATGAGTCCCTTCATATCCTCTGGAGCCCCAAGCCCACAACCTGGCCTCTTAAGGTCTTACAAAAAACCAGAAGGATTGGCACCTTCCTTAGGATGGATGCCACAACAGAAAATGTACAATCCTTATTTTTATTTTACTGTCATGTTTATATTTTGCACTTTCTTTGGTGTACATTTCATGAGAGATCTGATGCAAAGGCTCTCTGTGAACTTCCATACTTGAGGTTTCCTAACCCTGATCCTAATTTAATGTCCTCACTGCTGCACCACTGGAAATTCTTGGAACACCAAGACACTGTTATGTAGTGAGCTAATATATTGCCCCTCAAAATGATATGATTAAACAAGGTTTAAAAATACAGCCAAATAAAATGGTTGGGGGGGGAGGGAGGAGTATACATACCACTTTGTATGTTGGTTGAACATCTTGTAGAACATCACCATACTTCTGACCAAGTGGTTTTTTATCAATAACAGGAGGCAAAAAATTCAGGTTTGTTATGTTTAAGATGGGTGGCTCTGGAACATTTGGTAAATCTTGAGTGGTATTCTGAAAAAAATGTAATTCAGTTTGAAATGAAAGGTGCTTTGATCTTAACCAGGAAATAAAGCAAAAGGAAAAAGGAGAGGGAATATATAATAAAAATATTCTGCTGCATGGAGTTGAGAGATCCTGTTCAATATTTCTGTATCCTCTTCCAAATCTTCAGTTCTATTTTTCTTCTTCCCTTGTTTTTTATTTACGGGCTCCTTGAAATGGGTCTACAACAGTGGTGGTTTGCCCCCGGTTTGGACCGGTTCGCAAGAACCGGTAGCAAAACTGGTGGGAGGCCCCGCCAACCACCCCAGATGTTGTCATTGGCGATCTGCGCATGCACAGAAGCAAGGTGCGTGCGTGAGCAAAGTGAGAGTGAGCATGCGATCCCATTGCGAACTGGTAGTAAAAGGTAAGTAGAACCCATCCCTGGTCTACAACAACTTGCAACAGCCAACACGCCATGGTTAACTCACCATGGCCAATTCACTGCTGGACAACATGCAATGGGGCAGAAATTACACTAATATCGAAGAAATAATGGAATAGAACAGACAAACTAGCAGCTCACAGGCCAGATGCATCACGTGCAGGCCACGCCCACCCTGGCTCCACAA
Source organism: Pantherophis guttatus (assembly GCF_059756535.1). Lineage (NCBI taxonomy): Eukaryota > Metazoa > Chordata > Lepidosauria > Squamata > Colubridae > Pantherophis > Pantherophis guttatus. Next base: position 70,646,715 of record NC_142068.1, on the reverse strand, counting down.
AGGCAAAAAAGGTCATGAAACATCACATGATGTCACATGACATGATCGAGTTTGACATCCATGGAATAGAATCATTAAAGAAAGAATGAGGGACAAAATGAAATGTAAATGACAAAAATTAAAATAATTTTCAATTATTTTAAATAATTAAATTGAATTGTTGAATTGTCTTGCAGCGAGTTGTCCGGTTGTGAGTTGTCAGTGGTGAGTTGGCCACGGTGAACTGGTGGTGAGATGGCTGTGGCGAGTTCTCTCATTCTGCCTTGAAATACACAGGCCTAGTTTTAAACTTCCATAGCAAACTATAGAAGCAATATTATTCACACTTTGCTGCTTGTTTACTCTGGGAATGTACTTGGCAAAAAAAAATAATTCTCTTGAATAATTTTTGCATGGATTGTAGTCAGTAGTCAGCATAGATTAACAATACATTTATGGCAGTGGTGAAATTCAATTTTTTTTACTACCGGTTCTGTGGGCGTGGCTTGGTGGATGTGGCAGGGGAAGGATACTGCAAAATCTCCATTCCCACCCCACTCCAGGTGAAAGATACTGCAAAATCCCCATTCTCACCCCACTCCAGGAGAAGGATACTGCAAAATCCCCATTCCCACCCAACTCTGGGGCCAGCCAGAGGTGGTATTTGCCGGTTCTCCGAACTACTCAAAATTTCCGCTAGCGGTTCTCTGAACTGCTCAAAATTTCCACTTCCGGTTCTCCAGAACCAGTCAGAACCTGCTTGATTGCACCCCTGATTTATGGGCGATGGGAGGTGGTGGGATAGACAACAAAATCACTTGTTTGGAGTTTATATTGATGGAACATCTCCACATCTGAATGCAGCTCTTTTGAAACCATCTATCATATGTGCGCCTCTACAGATTGCAATCTATTTCCACTTGTAACTAAGAATCAGGAATTCTTTAACACTGCGTAGTTGCAATTTGTTATTACCGTAGCAAGAGCTCTGGCCAGGCCTTGAAATAACTGTATATAGGCAGAAAGGGTGTGTGGTCCAAAAATGGTGGACCCTCCTTCATATCGTTGAACCTACAAAGTGAGACATGAAGATCTATGAATTCATGATTGCCTCATAATCCTAACAGAAAACTAAATTTTCTACAAAGTGTAGTCACAAATCATTCATGCTACTTATTTTTGTTTTAAGAATATTACTGGTTAATTACCTGATATTCTTCATAAGTAGTTATGTAGTGGGTGTAAAGGCCGCTCAATCCTGAAATTATAATATCCATTCCTGCTTTTCCTTGAATTTCAAATTCCTATGCAACAGAAAAAGAGTGAAGGAAGGAAGAAAGAGAGGGAGGGAGGGAGGGAGAAAAAAAGAAAGAAAGAAAGAAAGAAAGAAAGAAAGAAAGAAAGAAAGAAAGAAAGAAAGAAAGAAAGAAAGAAAGAAAGAAAGAAAGAAAGGCCATTCTGAATTCAGAGCACAGGTAGCATTAATTCATGTGTTCAAGTTTTATACCATGGCTAGCAATTTCAAAAAAAAGGAAAATATGATGAATAATTAGAATAGACTATTTTTATTAGGGTCATTGACCACAATGGCAAACAGAAACATGTTAGAATTTAATAGGCTATCCTTAAAATAATTACAACAGGCTATTACATTAATGTCTGCAAAAAATTCCTCTACCCCAAAGAAACCTGCTGGCAAATAAAATAGTCGTGTATTATAAAGCCAGGAGGAAAAAAAATATTTTCCTTTCTGCTTAAATGAAAACTTGTAGATACTAAGCAAAGATATCATCATGTAAAGAACTAGTATTGAAAAGAATCAGGTATCCCAAACTTTGCCCCATACTTAAACAGCAAAGAGTTCACAAATTTGCCATATTTAAATTACTCTAAAATATCTTGTTACCAAAGGGTTCTAATATAAATATAGTCAAGGTCCAATTATAAAACTGATTTACTGATCTGACCAAACAAGTCTTCCTCAAGAAGACAGTTGTTTTCTCTCTCATCTATGGATGAGAGAGGCTATGGATTTAGTCATATTGATCAATGATCATAGAATACATGAATAAGAAGAAATTCAAAATTCTAAGAAGGTATTCTGGAGAGCCAATAAGATTGTCAGAATATGAATATTCATGGATTGGAATAGATCAGCCAATGGGGACTGAATGGAGACATGGTAACAAGGTCAACCAATGAATAGGCATGGTAACAGGCTCAGCCAGTGCAGTTTATTTGGAAACAAAAACTTAAGTCTGAAGTCTGGGTGTGGCTTAGGCAACTGAGTCTGTGCAGAAGCTTAACTGCCCTGTATAGAGGAGGCTCTCTTTGTATTAAGTTCTGTGATCAGCTCTGAAATCAAACAAGCCTGGGCTTGTCTGTCTCCTGAAAATGAAACTGAAAACTGATCTCTCTACTTGTTACCAAGTTGAAAGAACTCTGCTATTGGTATTGTAAAATTTACTTCATCTGTTATTATGTATATGAAGAGAAGTTAATGGATCCTGCTGAATCAGTTATCTGTGTGTGCTTCTGATTTAATTTCTGCAACAAACTCTGACAAAGATATAATATTTTAAGGTTCTAGACAAAGAAGAGGAGATCCTGGGTTCTAGGCCTCTCTTAGGCATGGAAGCCAGCTAGATAACCTTAGGCAAGTCACTCCCTCTCAGCTGAATCAGCATCAGACTGTGAATTAAAGAACAAAATTCATTCCATCGTGCGCAGATAATTTTACTGCAAGAACTGCAGCAAGCACAGTGTAAGACAAGCAAATCCTGCAGAAACTGGAAGAACAACAACAAGAAGAGGCATAAGATTAGATTCTGCAGGGAGACAAAGAATTGGACCCAGTCGGATGCAAGAAACATCTTGCAACTTAGTCCCTTCATCATTCTTTAGATTCTAATCCCTAATAAGCAAAGCTCTGAAAACAAAAGCTTCTGAAGCAGGCTACTGAAGTAGTGCTGTAATTTCATGCACAGGTTGTGGATTTGTGATGTTTGTGATTTGAGTGGGAGATTGGTTGCAATGCAGTGTGAAATAAGCACCTGAGTGGGAAAGGAGGTGGGGGAGGGAGAATTACCAGAAAAAACTAGAAGAGAGATAATAATGAAGAGTTTATTTAATAGCGTTTCCAAGAGTTTATTATTATGATTATGGCAGGTAAATTTGGTCAATGTTAATTTATTCCCAAAACAAACTTAAAAGAAATTATTTCCTTTCTTATCAAATGAAACATTTTTAATCACAAAAAGTATTACCGCAGTTTAATTAAGTCTTGTGTATTAAACAATTCTGAAGTCAAGAAGAAATTGAGAAGCCATTAAAAAAAGGAGAGAAATTCATCTAAAATCCATCCATTAGAAATTGAGAATAAATCTATTTATTTATTCAATTTGTCTGGCCAATCATAAGACAATTTTTTAAAAAATTGCCATCATGATACAAAAATTAAAATGCAAACAGCAGGGCTTTTGAAATTCCTCAATAAACATACGAACGGAGAACCTGGACTGGATTTCTCCTATTTTTTCCACAGGAAGAAAATATTCTCCAATAGTTGTTGGTTTCTTTTTATTTTTGCAGTGACACTAATCCTGCTATTTAAAAAAATCAAGGAGTTGTTAGTAAGCTAACTATGTAATGAAGGGCAAGACATTCTTATATGTTCACAATATCGTCCTTGGCTCACAAATACAGGTTGGTCTCGACTTACAACAAGTGGGACTAGAAATTCCATTGCTAAGTGAGATGAGTCATGTCCAATTCTATGAGCTTTTTTGCTGTGTTATTACGAGGAACCACCATAGTCGTTAAATAAATCACACAGTTGTTAAGCAAATCTAGCTTCCTCCATTGTCTTTGCTTGTCAGAAGCCAGCTGGGAAAATGACCCCAGGACACTACAACCGTCATAAATACATGCCAGTTGTCAAATTTGTGCCCATGGGGATGCTATGACAGTTGTAAGTATGAAAACCTGTTGTAAGTCACTTTATTTCAGTGCCATTGTAACTTTGAATGGTCACTAAATGAATGGTCGTAAGTCAAGGACTACCTGTATGTGCAGCAACGTCATACTCGACTCTTAAGAATTTCTCAACTTCTTCCAAAGACAAAGCGTCTTTTGTCAAGTTGAATGAGTCCTTTAAAAATTGCAGGGAAAGGTCTCTACCACCGTTCAGTAATTGCTTTCTTATTCTAAAATCACCAACTTACTTTTTTCACAGCTTCACGGACTCTTCGGCCAGACATTGTCCTGGAAGACACACACACATACACAAAAGGAGTATCAGTTTCCATACTCTTTGATTCTCAAAGAATGTTGTTAGATTATTCTCGTTATGAAAAACTTAAAGATAATCATTAATATTTCTGAATAAGAGAATAAATACCAAAAAGGTTTCCTATCTCCTCTTATTCAACGCTAACCAAATAGTTGAGTCATTATTCACTTGTCACATTAAAAAAGGGGGAGGGACTTAATCATGCTATTCAAGAGTCAGTTAATTTAGGGGGTTGTTCACCAAAGAAAGTGGTAGATTGCACCTTAAGTACCTTAAATTAAATCAAGAATATTGTAATGTCGATCACTGGCTTTAATTTTGCCCTGTTAAATTTATAGTACATAAGCAGAGTATTGCCTGCAATCTATTGCCTTTCAGATATATGTGGGTTTCAGTTCAGTTTTAGTTCCCCAAATTTCCATCTATCACACCAATTCAGCTGGTCTCGTCTGTCTTTCTATAGTTCCCACTATCTGTCCTCTAGAACAAGCCTTTCCCCCTAAATAAACCTGCTTTCTTTTTCTAAGCTAACCATAAAACACAAAGCATGTGCATGAATTATATTATAAAAGACAGAATATGAATTCATACGTAAACTCTCCTGGAACAGCCACGAAGGCTGCAGATCCAATGGTAAACATCTGGATATCAACTATACTGGACTGCCACGGGTAAGGTTTGGTAAGCTTAAGCAATTCAAAAGAGAAGAAGAAATTTTAGCCTTTCTATTAAATAATATCATCAACAATAAAACCACATTTACTCTCCTTTGTCGCTCAAGGGATTTGTGAAAGATTAGAAATGGGTTGGCAAAGTGAGCACATGGAACTCTCAAACCAACCCCTAGAACAGTGATGGGCTTCAAAACTACCGGTTCTATGGGTGTGGCATGACTTGGTGGGCGTGGCAGGGGAAGGTTACTGCAAAATCCCCATTTCCTCCCGATCAGCTGGGACTCGTGAGGCAGAGAATAGATGGGGGAGGGACCAGTCAGAGGTGATATTTACTGGTTCTCTGAACTACTCAACATTTCCACTACCGGTTCTCCCTAGAATTGATTCGTTACTGTTTTCCAGCAGAACACTTTAGAAATACAATACACAAATTGTTTGATGGATTTAGCACACCTAAACACAATAAATCTTGAATTCCAAATTTCTGAAACTTCAAAAAATATGTCCACTATTTCGCTGATGTCATGAAGTTTCTACTTTGTTGTTGTGTGGCTTCCGTTGCCCAAATGATGTTGATGATGACAGCCTTGGGCCCCAAAGAGTATAGCAACAGCCAAATATGAGTATTTTGCCAAAATTCTGCCTTTTCTGGAGCTGATCAAGTGGCTAATCTGATTGTATTGTTGCTGCCATTGGCGGTGGGTGGGTAGTAGGGATTTTAACAGTTTTATTAAATGGTGGATTTTTAACTTTTTTAACTGTTGTAAACCATCCAGAGTCAAGTATGGGTAGGTATATAACTTAGTTGAATGAATGAATGAATGAATGAATGAATGAATGAATGAATGAATGAATGAAAATAAATAAATAAATAAATAAATAAATAAATAAATAAATAAATAAATAAATAAATAAATAAGCAAGCCGTGGTGGTGCAGTGGTTTGAATGCGGTATTGCAGGCTAACTCACTGCTTACTATCAGGAGTTTGATTCTGACTGGCTCAAGGTTGCCCCAGCCTTCCATCCTTCTGAGGTGTGTAAAGTGAAGACCCAGATTGTTGTGGCCGATATGCTAATTCTGTAAACTGCTTAGAGAGGGCTGTGAAGCGATATATAAGTCTAAGTGCTATTGCTGAATGAATGAATGAATGAATGAATGAATGAATGAATGAATGAATTCTGAACAGCCCTGTTTTTGCCTTTAATACAATATTTTGTTTCCAATATTTTGCGCCAGTTAGTAAGTAGAATGCAAAACTCCCATGTTGTGAAGCATAATATTTCATGCTCGGCTTTGCTTTCTTCTACAACCTCCTCAGAACAGAATTCTGCACAGGAAGATGATAAGAGAAGACTGGAAGGTACCAAGTGCTTCAAAGGAGATGGCATTGCCTCTTTCCTTCCATTTGTTTGCTGCTTGCTTGCTTACACGTATTTGTATGGATCATCTACACTACAAGTTCTGGATAGCTCACACCCATAAAATAATAAATACCCACTAAATAAATGTGTCCTTTTTATGATCTTTCCTAAAACAATACATCTGAGCAAGGGCTGCACTTCTTGCTGGTTCTGTGCAATAAATATAATCTGTGAGGCAATAATTAGTTTAAACCTGTGGCAACCAACGGGTGGTCCGCAGAAAATTTTTTGGTGGTCTGCAGAAAAATAATTTGCATTTTTTTATATTGCACTAAATCAGGGGTCCTGAAACTATGGTCCCTGGGCCGGATACGTGCAATGAATGTTTCTGTTGCTGCAGACAGTCTCACCCTTTGGGGTCTTTTTGTGTGGGGCAGAGGGGAGCAGAAATTCCGACTTGGGGTCTGCTTCAGCCTCCTGGTGCGGGGCTTTGGCCGAAGGCTGGAGGGAAAGGCTGCTGGTGGCGAAGAGCCAGAGGGCCTTGTTCCAGTGGGACTGCATCATGGCCTGGAACTGGCTAACCATCTCAGCCCGCTGAGCCTCCAGGCACCAGTACCTGGCCTTGTAATCCCACAGGTCTTCCCTCTGCTTGGAAAGCCTATGCTTGTAGTCCTCAGTGAGGTGCTTCTGCTGAGCCACCTCCTCAGTCAGATCCAATTTGACCTGAGCCAGCTGTTTTGCCAACCCTTTCTCATGGTGGCTGCTTAGCTCCAACAACTGCTTCCTGTTGGGGCCCTAAGGAGCCCAGCCAGGCAGGCGAGGAGTGGCTGGGAGGGGAGGGGCAAGTAGAGGCTGTTGAGGTGCCCCTTGACGTGAGTGACATTGAGTTGACCACACCCACCCAATCACATGACCACCTAGCCATGCCCACCCAGCCGGTCATTAGGCAGATCATATTAGTGGTCCACGGGATTTAAAATTATGAATTTAGTGGTCCCTGAGGTTCGAAACATTGGGAACCCCTGGTTTAAACAACGAGCTTGCTTCTCCCAGTAAGACCTAATGGTGCATACCTCTCCTACAGGAAGTAGAATAGGCTTAGGTTTGTGGCATTCTATCGATTCATTGGATGGTTGAACAAGGAAAGCATCACGGATAAAATCCCAGAATGGATGGCCTTCAGTGGTGCCTGTTTTTTTAAAAAAGCATGTAATAGTAGAATGTTTTCCATCATGTTAAAATACATTATTGAATTAATATAAAATATTTAAGAACATCTCATTGCATTCTAGTAAATATCATTAAAAAAGAACCAGTTTGGTGCAGGAGTTATAAAAAAAAAAGGAAGGAAGCTGGGAATCTATGAGTTGTAGACCTGCCATAGGATGAGTTTGGGCCAGTCCTCTCTCCCCTCCCTAAGAAGAAGAAGATGGGAAACCACTTCTGAAAATGTAGATTTAAAAAAACCCACAGGAATTTGTCCATGTAGTTGCCAGAAACCAAAACTAACTTAAAAGTTTGCGTGCTTTTATTTTGTTTTGGGGGAAAAAAACCCCAGTATAATGTATACAACCTATAACTATCAAAAGGCATTTAACAGATTTCTAATTTCCTTTCGCCTTTTGACAAACAAACAAGAAACTCATCTAAAAATGTTTACAAATATAAACCATTTGTTTTGACTGATAGTGAGGACTAATTGTAAAGTTAAGGATGACTGATATTTACAGCAATCTAATTTTTTAACAGAAGTTGCAGATGTGAGAAAGATTGTTGGGAGCTTAGGAAAGAAACAAAAAATGGAATAGATTTCCAATCAACAGATAATGGGCAAGACACTTGGCAGTTTATCTCATCAACCTATCCCAGCAAGCAAGAAATCTGGGGGTAAAGTGCTACAGATCATTCAAAAATACTTAATCACCTCCTTATGAACGAGGATTGGAAATTCCTTTTATAATTTCTAAGAATTTTTAATGATGCCCAGATTAGCATTAAATATGTTTTATTGTAATCTGTATAGGTTTTGCTATCTTGATCTTCCCTAGTTCAACAAGGCTTGGCCTGATGATTAATTAATGAAATACTCAAGTAACTAATTAAATAAACTTCAGTGCAGAAATACAATGTAGGTAGTATTAACATGTTCCAGATAACTGGAACATGATTTGTTTTCAGTAACTTCGCTGATACTCCAAACCCATGGGCTGCTATGCCATTTTATAAGAATGGACTATTAATACATTAATATTAATAATAATTAATATTATGTATTAACTACATCTTTAAATCATGTATTCACGGATTATTTTATCTCAGTTCATTTTGTTTTGTTGATGACATTCTTATCTTGTGTCCTTTGCACTGTGGTGATAGAAAGCTTGGAAACTACCCTACTGAACAGTGTTTTATTGCCTGGTGAAACTAGAGAAAGAAAGCAGCAGGTTTTGTTCTACCTAGAAGTAAATTGGATGATGCTACTGATAAATTAGGAAGAACCCCTTCTGAGCCTCATCTTTGCCCACATTGCCCTCTCTTATCTGAGTCTTCCCCAAGCAGCATCTATTAGTCTTGTATCCCAAGGTCTTTCCCCACATACCATTACAGGGACAAAAATCCACGATATAAAACTTCTAGAACAAAACTATTTTAAATATTTGAATACAAGTTCACAAGTTTTTCAAAATCTATTTCTTCATATTGCAGGGTCAGGCAGAATGCACACTTTTAAAAAAAAAATTATTAGATTTACCTTTATTTTTCAGTCAACTCAAGGCAGTGTACATACCTAATGCTCTTATTTTCCTCACAATAACAACCTTGTGAGATGCATTGAGCTTAAAGAGTGTAACTGGTCCAAAGTCAACCTTGGTTTTGGGAGGCCTACAACTCACAGTCTCATTTTTAGCCCAGCACCGTAGCCATTTCCCCAAACTGGCTCTCCAAATTTGTCTTCCAGACTCAGATGCTTTGCAGAATATGGTGGCTGAGAATTTGAGAATCTGTAGTCCAGGGGTGAAATGCTCCCTGTTCAGACCAGATCAGGCGATCCGGTAGCGATTGTGGCAGGTGGTTCGGAGAACCAGTAGCAATGGCGGCATAAGGCTCCACCCATCTTCCCGGGTGTCGTTACTTTCTGCTTTTAAAAAGTAAAAAAAGAGGCTCTGATGATCACAACTGTAGTGTGTGATCATCAGAGCCTTTTCTTTACCTTAAAAGCATTTTTTACAACCTATTCGCCTGGATTTAATTCTGTTTTAAACGTATTTTAATTGTTTATATTGTATGTTTTTTAATTTTGGCTGTTCACCGCCCCGAGTCCTTCGGGAGAGGGGGTGGTATAAAAATCTAATTAATAAATAAACAAACAAATAAATAAATAAATAAATAAATAAATAAATGCTTTAAAAAAGTTTATTTAAAAAGTTAGCCACGCCCACCCAGTCACATTACACCCCCACACACACACAAAGCCACACCCACAGAACCAGTAGTAACAAATTTTACATTTCATCTCTGCTGCAGTCCCATCACATATGCAGACGAGTAGCTTGGGGAATGCTGTGTAACAGAAAGAGTAACAGTAATAGTAATGTCAATATTTCTTTCTACTTGCCTTGAGTAAAATTGAACATTCCTGGTCCATCTATGGTACCTGCAGCAAAGCTGTATCCCAAGGCTGGTTTACATGTTTTACCCTTTGGAAAAAAACAATGTAAAGAGTTACGGTCTGCATTGTAAATACTTCTATATTGTTACCATCTGCCTGGAACATCACCATGGAGATACACTACCGTGTGTGTAGAGTTAAGTTGAACAGTGATGTTACTCATGTCCACCCATTGATGAACTGAACTGATGGGCCCATCAAGCTCTTTTGAGGCCTTCATATATATTTCCTGAAATACAAATGAGAACCAATCATCACTCGAATCTGGTGATAATTTTATTACTGTACGTGAGCACATATATATTGTTTAAGTGTGGATCTGTATGTGTGAATATGTGATAAGGAATTTCTGGACTTCTGAACTGCAACTCCCAGGGACCCTCATACAAGCGGAAGCTACTATGATTTGCAGTTCAACAATGGGCATCATTTCTTCAACAAATCTAGCAGGCAGGAGAGACATGAAATACCCACAACCAAACTCTTACCCTGACAGAAGAGTAAAACTCTTCCTCACAGGAGAAGTATTTATTTATTTATTATTTATTTATTTATTTTATTCAATTTATATACCGCCCTACTCCCGAAGGACTCAGGGCGGTGAACAGCCACAAAATAAAATACATCATACAAAAGTTAAAAACCATTTAAAAATACATTAAATAATCTAGGCCCAAGACAAATTTAAAACACCCAATTTGTATAAAACTTAAAAAACAAATTTAAAAGGGAGAGTCAAGCCAGACCAGCCTGCTGGAATAAAAATGTTTTGAGGGCGCGGCGGAAAGTGCATAAATCTGGGATCCTCCGTATCTCCAGGGGGAGCTCGTTCCAGATAGCCGGTGCCCCCACAGAGAAGGCTCACTCCCTGGGGGCCGCCAGTCCGCATTGTTTGGCCAACGGCACCCTGAGGAGCCCCTCTCTATGGGAGTGTACTGGTCGGTGAGAGGCTACTGGTGGCAGAAGGCGGTCTCATAAGTACCCTGGTCCTAAGCCATGGAGCGCTCTAAAGGTGGTAACCAAAACCTTGAAGCGTACTCGGAAGACCACCGGGAGCCAGTGCAGCTCGCGCAGGAGGGGGGTCACATGGGAACGCCACGTCGCTCCCATAACCACCTGCGCGGCCGCATTCTGGACCAGCTGGAGCCTCCGGGTGTTCCTCAAGGGGAGCCCCATGTAGAGAGCATTACAGTAGTCCAGGCGTGAGGTGACAAGGGCGTGAGTGACCGTATGTAACGAGTCCCGATCCAGATGCAACTGGCTAATCAGGTGAACCTGATAAAAAGTCCTCCCAGCCACAGCCATCAAATGCTCTTCTAAAGACAGCCGTGAGTCCAGGAGGATGCCCAAGTTGCGAGCCCTATCCATGGGGGCCAACGACTCGCCTCCAATAGTCAGTGATGGCACCAACTGACTATATCGGGATGTCGGAAATCACAGCCACTTGGTCTTGGATGGGTTGAGTCTGAGTCTGTTTCTCCCCATCCAGATCCGCACGACCTCCAGGCACTGGGACATCACTTCGAGGGCATCATTGGGGTGATCCAGGGTGGAGATGTACAGCTGAGTGTCATCAGCGTACTGGTGGTACTTCACCCCGAAACCATGGATGATCTCGCCCAGCGGCTTCACATAAATGTTGAACAGAAGGGGCGAGAGGACCGATCCTTGTGGCACCCCACATACAAGGGGCCTCGGGGTCAACCTCTGCCCCCCTGTCAACACAGACTGCAACTGGTCGGAGAGAAAGGAGGAGAACCACCGCAACATGGTGCCTCCCACCCCCACCCCTTCCAACCGGTGCAGCATGATACCATGGTCGATGGTATCAAAAGCCGCTGAGAGGTCTAACAGGACTAGGACAGAGGAGCAACCCCTGTCCCGAGCCCTCCAGAGATCATCAACCAATGCGACCAATGCCGTCTCCGTGCTGTACCCAGGCCTGCAGCCCGACTGGAATGTATCTAGATAAGCCGATTCATCCAGGTACTGAGGCAACTGTCGTGCAACCACACTCTCAACAACCTTCACAACAAAGCAAAGGTTGGAGACTGGACGATAATTTGCCAACACTGCTGGGTCCAGGGAAGGCTTCTTGAGGAGAGGCCTCACCACCGCCTCTTTCAAGGTGGTGAGGAAGACACCCTCACTCAAAGAAGCATTTATAATCCCCTGGAGCCAGCCTCGTGTAACCTCCCGAGAGGCCAGCACCAACCAGGAGGGACACGGGTCCAATACACATGTGGACGCACTCAGTCTACAAAGGCACAACCCGGTCCAAAGCTCCAGTGGCCGCCCTATCCCAGGCGGCCACTAAGTCTTCAGCCGAGCCGTGTGCCAGAGCCTCAGGAAGTGGCCTAAGCTCCGTCTGGAACCTGTCAGGGTCCATCAGGCACCTGGGGCGGAACCACCTCGTCGGTTCCGCCTCCCTGCAGTGGGGTGTGGTGGTTCGAAGGTCTAAGTGAAGGAGGGAGTGATCTGACCATGACAAGGGTTCAATCGCTATATCCCCTATCTCAAGATCACTCAACCACTGGCCAGAGACAAAAACCAGGTCCAGCATGTGTCCCCCCATGTGAGTAGGGCCATAAATTAGCTGGGTCAGGTCCATGGCCATCATGGAAGCCATGAACTCCCGGGCCGCCTCGGACATCTGGCCGACTGATGGCAGGTTAAAATCTCCCATGACCATAAGCCTGGGGGTATCAACCGCCACCACGGCTATAACGTCGAGCAGCTCGGGCAGGGCCACTGCCATGTGGCAGGGAGCCAGGTACTTGACTAGCAAGCCCATCTGCACCCTATGACCCCACTTCACAAGGAGGGACTCACATCCGGCCGTCTGAGGAACAGTGGCCTCCCTCAGACCAAGACCCTCGTTGATAACAACCGCCACCACCCCCGCCCCTCCCCTGTGACCTTGGTTGATGGAATGCACGAAAACCAGGTGGGCACATATCAACAAGGGGGACTCCCCCCTCCTGGCCCAACCAGGTCTCCGTAATATCCGCCAGGTCCGCGCCCCCCTCCTGAATAAGCTCGCAAATGAGGGAAGCTTTATTTACCACGGATCTGCATTGCACAGCATCAGCCGAAGGCCCAGGGCCTGAGGTTCCATACAACCAGGGGAACGAGAAGAGTTTTGAGGGTCGGAGCGAGCCACCGCTTGCAAACAGCGAGCACGCACTCCCACAACATGATGTGGCCTCCTACTCCCGCCATAGCTTTGGTTTTTCCCCAATATAACTCATACACCCATGATTTCTTACTACCATGTTTCCATGAAAATAAGACCCTGTCTTATATTTTTTTTAACCCTGAAATAAGAGCTTGGCCTTGTTTTTAAGGAGGTCTTATTATTTTGGGGCCTGTGGAGCAATACGGGGCTCCTCTTGCCATTTTACCTGATTTCCAGCTCTGTCTCCCTAACCCTAACCAGAGGAAATGGTGGGGACCAGCTGCGCATGCATTTAAATATTTTCAGGAAGGGCTTATTTTCGGGGAGGGCTTTTTTTTCAAGGGGGCTTATTTTAGCCCATGCGCTCAAAAGCCCGACTGGGCTTATTATCCGGGGAGGTCTTATTTTCGGGGAAATAGGGTAGTTAGGAAGTAAGAACTCTAAGCATATAAGATAAGGTTAGAAAATAGCTATGACAGGTGTCAACTTCCTCCTATCCCGGAAGGGTAATTTAGTTGGAGGTATGGGAGTTGTAGTAGTAACGGAAGAATAGTTTGTACCCTTCCTGAATCCTACAATCCATTTGAACAAAATTTAGGTCCAAGGCTTCATAGGAAACAGATGCAAAGTTAAGATAGCTTTTCCCAGGTCTGTCAAATGCCATACAGCAATAAAATTTTACATTGAACATGATGTTATCTATCTATCTATCTATCTATCTATCTATCTATCTATCTATCTATCTATCTATTTATCATCTATCAATCATATTTGCATATCTGTATACATTGTATCATTGCTAAATAAAGTCTTTTTAACAGAAAAATATTCTAGTTAAAAGGAAAGTTGGCATATTATTAGAAAAGTGACAACCTCTATCATCTATATTTACCAAGAATGTTAAGATTCTAGCATATTTTCTACAGTATATTTTCCTAGAATGCTCTCCTAGAAAATATAGAGGCTAGCACTTAACAACAACGTTTTTCTAAAATGTTATGATTTTAGACATACCTTTGCTTTTGAGTAGACGTGTGTCCCAATTATTTGTGTGCTCTGAAACATGTCTTTCCCAGGACCTGTAGCAATGCAGAACTTAGCCTAAATTGGATTTCAGAACAACAAATTAGAAGGGAAAAGATATGTGGCTGATCAGCCTTCAATTCTAAATTCCAATTATAAACCCCTTTCAATTTCCCTTTAACTTGCCACTAATCAAGCAGCAGATCAGAGCCAGTTATGGTTAAGGCACCAGGTCAGAGACTACAGGTAGGCATCCATGAATTCTAGTTCTGATTTAGGCATAAAGCCATTTGGTCCAGTCACTTTCTCTCAGCCCTAGGAAGGAGGCAATGGCAAACCTCTTCTGAAAAAATTGTCAAAAAAGGATCACCTGAGTGGTGCAAATGGATGTGGAGCCTTCTTAGGATTGTTGAAAGGATTGTGTTATAGACTGAGATAGATGACATTGTATCTCTTCCCCTCTGATGAAAGAGGGCTGTTCAATTTTGACATAGATGGCCTGTTTTACCCCTCTTTCAAACCAGCGGTCCTCTCTCTCCAAAATGTGGACTTGAACGAATACATACTATTATCCAACAGTCAGTGGGTTATGATGTAACCAAATGCACAATGGAATGATTATATTCAATATTTATCAGTGGGAACTTAGACCATCTTGAGCATTTTGAACAGTAATCTATGAGGTAAATTATCCTGAAATCAAAACAATTAGTTGCTCTCTTTGAAAGACAGTCTTACTGGAGTTGAATTTATAAGGTTCTTGCTAGTTTCCTCCTGAGTACCTCTGGTATGTAAGAGGGAGTTATATGAAACCTCATATAATTTCAACCACAAAATGCACAAACATTTGATCCAGATCTAATACTTACCCCACCTATAAGGCAGTAATTCCCCATGTTTTCACATGGCTCTCCAGTGTTGATGCAGTGTGGGCCCTTTGTATTCGGAGACACATCACCCAAGTTAGACGATGTAAAAGCTGCTACAAAGGGACCCTGAAAGAGGAAGAAAGTCATATCAGTGACTCCCATTGATCCCACAACATTTATAGCTCAGAATCATCAGCATTTGATGGAGGTGGGAGTATTAAAATTGCAAGATGGCAAGGTGAAAAGAAAGAAGCCCTACTCTTTATAAATGCATATAGGGTCGATGTATGTAGAAAAATTGTTGGGATTGGCCTGTAACACCAGTGGTGAGTTTCTACTGGTTCGGCCCGGTTCGGGAAAACCAGTAGTAATGGCAGTGGGAGGCTCCACCCACCCACCGGGACGTCATCACAGACACTCTGCGCATGGAACCTACTACTGTATAACACCACACCTATCTTTGTGTGAATATTGATACAAATACATGGTAACCTGCAGACATTGCCACAAAAAAACATCCTCAAGTCTCAAGTAAGAAATTTGTGTATTATTCTTGGTAGCATATATGATTTACAAAAACATATATGATTTACAACCATTTGTTTAGTGATTGAAGTTACAACAGCACCGAAAAAAATGACTTATATCTGTTTTTCACACTTACAACTGTTGCAGCGGTTTTGATCACGTGATCAAAATTGGGCTGCTTGACAATTGGTTCATATTTATGGCGATTGCAGTGTCCTGGGGTCATGTGATCAGCTTTTGTGACCTTCTGACAAGCAAAGTCAATGGAGAAGTCATTTTCGCTTAACAATTCGCTTAAGGTGTTGCTAACTTAACAACTGCAGTGATTCACTTAACAGTTGAGGCAAGAAAGGTCGTAAAAAACCAACCATCTCACTTAGCAACAAAAATGTTGAGCTCAATTATGGTTGTAAGTCAAGGAGTACGCTTCCCTTATGAGACTAGACTAAAACAGTATAACAATATT
Organism: Pantherophis guttatus; assembly: GCF_059756535.1. Lineage (NCBI taxonomy): Eukaryota > Metazoa > Chordata > Lepidosauria > Squamata > Colubridae > Pantherophis > Pantherophis guttatus. Next base: position 70,630,674 of record NC_142068.1, on the reverse strand, counting down.
TGAGGAAATTTGATCAAACAGATACTTATCAAAATGACTTAATGAGACCTGACATTTACTGCAATGTTTTCATTGCCTGCCACATTCAAATAATATTCTGTGCTTTTAGATTTTGTGAGTAGTCACATGGAAATCAAAGTTTGCTTTCTTGTATTTATTTCATTTCACTTGTACTGCCATGCTTTGTTGTTGTGGTTCGTTGCACAGTCAGCCAGATGTTCAGACTGGATTTGGCATTTTTATTCACTTATTTAGTCCTTTCCAAGGTATCTGGGATATAATTATTATTTATGTATAAAGTCTGGGTGGCTTACAAAATCCAAAAACAATTAAAAAAAACAGTTAATAACATACAATCCCACAGGAAACCCAGACCAAAGCAATCAAACAATAACAAATCAATCCACACCAAAGGACCAATAAGCACATCACCCACAGGTCTGGGAATAGAACCAAATGTTAAGGCTTTCTAGAACTCCAGAAGAGTGAGCTACTGTCCCACATTTCTCCTGCCAACTGAAGAAAGGAACGCACTTCTCCAATTTAGGCTCCTCACCTTAACCTCCTCACCTGTACTGTGAGTATAATCTCCAAATTTCTTAGTCAATAGAACCTGGAATTCTAGGAATTGAATTTGCAATGCTTCCAGAGAGTAATATAGTTGAACTTTAGATTGATAAAACCTAAAGTACTAAAGTATCTTGGACAGGGTTTAAAACCTAATGGGGAATAACCATTTGGGGCTATTATTCCATGTATTGCATGGGAAAGGTCCCAGATGCAAATCCCAAGATCTTCACATAGAAATATAACATTTCCTGTATAAAACTGTGGGTAGCTGTCAGTCACTGCCAACCACATGGAGCTATTTGAACTACTAGCTACATTCAATAGAAGGGCTGACCCAATTTACTAGTGTCAGTACAAGGAGCCTGAGTGGCGTAGGAGGCTAATGCCTCCTACTAAGGCAGCATTTAACATCCAGCTGCCTGCAATTACTGCGAGTTCAATTCTCACCAGGCTCAAGGTCAACTCAGCCTTCCATCCTTTCTAAGGTGGATAAAATGAGGACCCGGTTTGTGGGGGCAATAAGCTGACTTTGTATAAAATATACAAAAGTATGAAGGCTATTGCTTAACGCATTGTAAGCCGCCCTGAGTCTCCGGAGAAGGGCGGCATATAAAAATAAATTTTAAATATTTTTTTTTAAAAAACTATGTTATATACAATGATGCACATTAATTGTTTTTACCTTTCCTGGAAGATATCCTTTATTCTTCTCTTGTTCAAAGAGATAAGCTGCATAGCCAATATTGTCACTATTAACTAAAACGTTGGTGTTATTCATACTGACAGGATGAACAGCAAACCAGCTAGTAAAAAAATTAAAAAGGGAAAGTTAAGAAAGTAACTGTTGGGAAAATATTTATTTACTTACTTACTTACTTACTTACTTACTTACTTACTTACTTACTTACTTACTTACTTGTATGCCATCTATTCCCAAAGGAAATAGGCAGCTAAAAATATGATTTAACACTTCCTATCCCAAAATCCTGTCTATCACTAATCCATTTATTTTTATTTATTATTAAATATATTTGCCGCACATCTTGCAGTGACTCTGAGCAGCTTACAATGTGATAAAATATGCAAATATCCAAACTATAAATATATGAACAGGTTAAAATTACAATAAATTCAAAAGCCTGGGTTTGGAGTGGAGAGATGCGGATGGGGCCTTCTGTATTACTGCACCGACCACCTCCAGCCAACAGCTTCTCCTTCAGGACTTCAAGCCAATTGACATAGCCAGGTTTTAAGGCTTTTCCTGAATGTTAAAAGAGATGTGGCAGATCTCAACTCCTGTGATGAGTAAATTTGCCATGCATGCCACATGTCCCACCTGTATAATGTAAAGCATTCTTCTGCACTTTTCTGTGCAGACCAGAAGAGAATATATTTATAAATTAAATACATTCCAGAAATTTATTTTTTTGAAATACAGGAGGGATGAAGTGGAATGAAACTTTACTGGGAGGGAGTTCCAGGCAATGGAGCTGTGATGGAAATGCCTGTCTCTGAGGCACTCTCCAATAATAATCCTGCAGGGTTGGGACCTGGAAATCATTGACTCATTGGATTGACATCTGATTGGATGGATAGAGGAATGCCAAAGGAAATGGTTTCTTAGATACCTTAGATAAAAGTCCTATTGGACTTTAAAAATGACAACCAAAAGATCTCATCCAGACCATTGGCAAACAATGGCACTCCTGCAGCAGAAAGATCACTCAAATATATTTGAGCATATCCATCACTGCCTGAGCTACAGGATTTTGCACCAGCTGCAGCTTCCAGAATGTTCTTCAAGGAAAACTCTATTTAGAATACATTATAATAATCCAACTGGAAGGTGATTAGGGCATGAAAGCTTTCAGATTCAGCTATCCTTACTCTTTTTTTGGGGGAAAAACATTAAGCAACATATTAATGCTAAAAGAAACCCAAGCTTAATATAACCCTTTCGACATTTTGTGGGAACATTTTTTTTTATTTTTAAACAAAAAAACAATAACCACTCTTTTAAATCTCTGTTCTTGAAAGGGAAGCATGCTAGCATGCAGACTGCTAGTAAGCAGTCAATGATTAATAACCAGCAAGAACACATGTTTAACGTCACTTCCAGTAAGTTATACTTCCAAAACAATGGGGGTATGGTCTTACTTTACTTCCTTTGTTCTTCATCACACAAGTCAGCTTCTCTCAACTTTTTTTCCTTACCCACCTTCAACTTCACTAACTCATCAGACAACGTATGAAAGAAGACAAAGGGGATGAACTTGAAAAAAGAAGACCAAGGTTCAAGACAACCTTTGGCCATTCAAGCTCACCTGTATGTTTGAACCAGTCATTCTTGCTGCCTTATCCCAACCCACCTTACTATCCCAGCCTTTATGAACTGTTATATATGTAGGCTGTAAGCCCTGCTGGGAATAAAATGAACCAATACAGTCTGCCTGAGTTGACTTGCTTCTTGTTTTCAACTTCTCACCTAAACATTCCAATCTCTTGGCCATTATCTGCAACCATTTTCAGCACCGTCATTTCTTTGTCTACGTTTGATGAATACCTGGAAAACAGAGAGGAAGTTGGGGGAGGGAGGAGAAAAGAGAGACTTTCACAGCAACTAGACTAGAGCTTCTCAATCTTAACAAAGATTTGTGGACTTCAATTCCCAGAATTCCTCACCAGCTTGAAGAATTCAACATTCTCAGCATTCAGCATTCTGAGCAGTCAAAATTCATTCTCAGCATTATCAACATCCTTAGCAACATCAACATTAATGTTTCTTGGACATTCACATCAGAGGTGGGTTTCAGCAGGTTCTGACCAGTTCTGAAGAACCGGTAGCAGAAATTTTGAGTAGTTCGGAGAACCAGTAGTAAAAATTCTGACTGGCTCCGTCTCCATCTATTCTCTGCCTCCCAAGTCCCAGTTGATCAGGAGGAAATGGGGATTTTGCAGTATCCTTCCCCTGCCATGCCCACCAAGTCACACCCACCAAGCCATGCCACGCCCACCAAGCCATGCCCACAGAACCGGTAGTAAAAAAAACCCACCACTGATTCACATATGTACCACTTTTACCTATATTCACACTCCTAATGTCATGGAGGTTTTACTATAGATAGACTTTGTCAAGTATGTGCCAATTTCCATTTTTATGTTGATTCTGGTTGTTCGTTTAACGATCCATGTTGCTTTACCATTATAATTTATAATTTCAATCATGTCATTATTATACCATGGATGTTCTGTTGTCTGTAAACTGCTGAATAACGTAAGTTCCAGGTGGTCTAAAATGAATGAATAAATGAATGGCTGAGGAAGGAGTCTGTCTCTTGAACCTTCCAGCATTGCCATTCCTATGATCAACAGTTGATAGTGGCCTTCCCTCATCAAAGAAATGGAAGAAGGAGGGGAAAAAATAATACCCTCTAAATATATTTTCCTCTCCTTCTGGGCATTTTGGAAAGAGAACAAAACAGTAATTCATTATACAGTATTTCAGATAGGGCTGCTATACATTACCTATAGGATTCTGTTTTTTATCGAGCAAGTTCTAAACAAACAAACAGATAATTGTTCAGAGCATTTATCAACCATGATAAATTTAAGCTCTGTGGACTTCAGTTGTCAAATTCCCCAGTCAATATGTTGGAGAGAATTGTGGCAGCTGAAATCCAAACAGCTTAAAGTTACTAAAATTGAGAAACGCTCCCTTTGAGCAAGCAAATCTTAATCCAGGGTTGCGTAGATGTAAATACTATGTCTTAGCTAAATTATAAGATTCACAATACATCCATTACAATAAATGAAAATGCCTCAAGATTTTCCTTCATTTACCGGCGTCTTTCAGAAACTGGATTCTGAAGGTAAGAAAGAGGACTTCGGTTGATCTGACTGTTCTCTACCAAACCTGTACCGATAAAAATGTGTCCTTGCACCATATTCTGATGGGCCATGTCAATACTCTGAAAATTAGAAAACAGGGATTAAAAACATGGAAACTGAGACATTTTGATTTGCATCCAGCTTTTCAGCACAAGACTAGTTACATAACAGAAAAATCAACCTTGCAGTCCCAGAAGATCTCAAAGATATTATCATGGAATAGAGCTATTATATAGCTGGTGGATGCTCTCTGGAGGACTCGGGACAGGGGTCATTCCTCAGTTCTGGTCCTATTAGATCTCTCGGCGGCTTTTGATACCATCAACCATGGTATCATGCTGCGACGCCTTGAGGGGTTGGGAGTGGGTGGCACCGTTTTACGGTGGTTCGCCTCTTACCTCTCGGGTCGTACGCAAGCGGTGTTGGCAGGAGGGCAGAGGTTGGCCATGAGTGCCCCAGTGGTCGGTCCTCTTGCCCTTTCTGTTCAACATTTACATGAAGCTGCTGGGAGAGATCATCTGTGGTTTTGGGCTGGGGTATCATCAGTACGCTGATGATACCCAGCTTTTTATATCCACCAGCCCAGTGATGCCCTCGACATGATGTCCCGGTGCCTGGAAGTGGTACAGATCTGGATGGGGAGTAACAGGCTTCGACTCAACCCGGCCAAGACCGAGTGGCTGTGGATACCGGCATCTCGGGCCGAGCAAGAAGTTCCAACGCTGTCTATTGGGGGCGAGGTGTTGCCTCCCGTAGACAGGGCGCGCAACTTGGGCATCCTCTTGGATTCACGGCTGAGTTTGGAGGTCATATCACGGCCGTGACCAGGGGGGCGTTTGCCCAGGTTCGCCCGGATTGACTACTGCAATGCTCTCTATCTGGGGCTGCCCGTGAAGACCACCGGGAGGCTTCAGCTGGTACAGAATGCGGCCGCGTGGGTTGTTGCAGGTGGGACCCGATACTCCCATATTACACCTCTCCTGCGCGGCTTGCATTCGTTGCCGGTTGCCCTCCGGATGAGATTCAAGGTGCTGGTGTTAACCTATAAAGCCCTTCATGGCTTAGGCCCAGGCTATTTGTCGAACCACCTGCAACCAGCGTCAACTTCCCATCACCCAGTGAGCTCTCACAGAGAGGGTCTACTCAGGGTGTCATTGGCTAGACAATGTCGGCTGGCGACCCCCAGGGCTAGAGATTTTTCTGTGAGCGCCCCCACTCTTTGGAATCAACTTCCCTTGGGGCTCCGGTTGGCCCCTGACCTTCGCACCTTCCGCCGTGAATTGAAAACCTGGCTATTTATGTCCCCCAGCCTGGACAGATGGGGTAGTATATTTTAAAATTTTTAAAACTTTTCATATTTTTGTGTATATTTGTTGATTTTAACAGTTGCTTGGTTGATTGTTGTTGTGAGCCACCCTGAGTCCTTGGAGATAGGGCGGCATACAAATTTTATAAATAAATAAAATAAAATAAATGTAAGAAAAGTAGCTGGGAGAATGCATGGGATAATTTTATTCCTGGATGGCCCTCATGTACCAGCCTTCCTTCCAAAGGCAAGAGTGGTTGCTTGAACATAGATGTTTTGTAACATAGAATGGGAATCATGGACTGAACATTAAATAATATGAGAAATAAATAAAATGATATTTCAAAGAAATGCGCAGAGATAGGCTGCATCCTATCCCATAAATAAATTAAACACATCCTAATATGCCACTAGATAGATCAGGACCAGGTATCATCAGCCTGCAATTGAATATTAACATCACAATCCCATGTGTATTTAACACAAAAACCATTACAGGGCAGCAAGTAACACCAGAACCACACAACTCAGAGTCATGTCCCAGGAAGCCACAACTGCTTAAGCCCCATTCTAGTTACCCTCACTATCCCACAATCTGAGACCTCTGTAGCAGTGGTGAAATTCAGCTGGTTCTATCCGGATCGTGCGATCCAGTAACGCCAGTGGTGGGAGGCTCCACTCACCCACCCGGATGTCATCACGTCCCGTTTTTAACCCTCTGCACATGCGCAGAAGGCTCTGCACATGCATGGAGGAGGCGCGCGTGCTCACATTTGTGAACCAGTAGCAAAGGTAAGTGAATACCATCCCTGCTCTGCGGCCTTGCGCTCCACTGCCCCAGCCGATCTTTGTTGCTGTCTTCTTGCTCCCACTGCTAAGGAGACATGCCTGGCCTCGCTGGCACCCAGGGCTCGCTTTATGCATTGCAAAGATTTTTAGAAAACACAATAGCACTTAGACTTATATACCGCTTCATAATGCTTTACAGCCCTCTCTAAGCGTTTTACAGAATCAGAATATTGCCCCCAACAATCTGGCTCCTCATTTTAGCCCACCTTGGAAGGATGACCCAGTGAGACTTGAACTGCTGGCAGTTGGCAGTCAGCAAATTAGCTTGCCACACTGCATTTTTTTTTAATTGAAAAAGTTTTCAAATACAAATTTTTCCCCCTTTTTTTCCCCCCTCTCCCTCCCCCTCCCTAACCCCCCCTCCCCACCCATCCCCCCCTGTGACTTCTTCATAACAAAAAAAAAAACCTAATTCATAACAGATTACTTACTCCCTCCTCTAGATATTGACCTTTACTTACTAAAAATATTATTAATATTATAACATCCCCCTTTATCCATACATATCAAAAAAGAGAAAAGAAAGGGGAAAAAAAAGACATTATACTATGACATTATAAAATAACTTCTCCACTTTAAAACTATACGATAAGTCCTACTTTAACATTTAATCTTCTATATATATTACTATAACATTCCAAAGCGGCCTTCCCCATAAAATCTAGTTTAACATTTATTCCACTCTATCCATTTCCTCCACTCCCCTAAATATAACACTTAAAACTCCCTTTTCTTAGACTAATCAATCTACTAAATAGCTTATTCACCCACTATCATGCAAAGTTGCCATACACAACATTTCTTAACATCTTTGATTCACTGCCCACACTTCTTAAAAATATATGTCTATATTTTCCATTATATCTAAATAAAAAAAAAGAAAAGACAATGACTTTAAATTTATAATCCATATAGTATCTTCTTTGAGGTCTTTCCACTGGATTGGTAGAACCAACATCCATAATCGGGTAACATAGCTTACTGGTGCAACAGTTTATTCAGGATCTTCAATCATATCTGCCCCCATCAGTAGTAAATATCTTCTTATATGTATAAAAGTAAAAACAACCACCCGAGTGACATTATAATTATATTCCATATAGTAATAATGCCACACTGCATTTTAACCACTGCACCAGCATGGCTTCCCAAATCAGGTTAAAGGGGCTGTAGAGTGTCAAAATGCCCCTTTCTACCACTTTACTAGGTCACGGGGCTGGCTTTGCACCGCAGAAAATAAAAGTGAGGGGAGGAAGGCTGTTTTGGATTTATTTTCTCTTTTTCCATTTTTCACTGTGCAAAGCCAGTCCCATATGGTTCAGGAAGACAACCAGAAGGGCTCTGGCTACTTTAAACTGCTTTATGCTTCCCCGCCCCACTCTCCATTTTTGCAAATCAAAGCCAGCACCATATAGTCCAACAGCCAGGCTGGGCATACCCCAGCAGCAGCAGGAACAAGAACATGGTGGTGAAGGTTAGCACAGAGTGGCAGGGTCCAAAATGATACAGAAGTGGAGGAAGATAGATGGATGGGGGAGTTGCAATGTCCCTGTGATCATAAGTGCAAGTGAGCTGCCAAGTGCCCAAATTTTCATCAAATTTCTCCTACTGGTACATGCTAATTTTCTTCAATTATCAGCTGGAACAAGGGTCTCCAACCCCCGGGCCGTGGCCCATTACTAGACGGCAGCATGTTTTAAACATATATATATACCCTAGCTCAGTGGAATCACATCCACTCGATTCTGGGCTTTTTTCTTTTCTGGCAGCCAGCAAGTTCCTGCTGCCAGGTGAGAGACTTATATAGATCTATTTCTAGCTCATTAGCCTTCATCAGTAAGCCACACCCACATCTCATGTATGATTCATCAGTAAGCCACACCCACAGGGAGGATACATTGCCCCTGTATGATATACCATACACTAAATAAATAAAATAAATTCATCAAATTGACAATAGAGGCGTTGCAATGGCCATAACTTTGGGTATGAGTCGCAATTCCCTTCATTCAGTGCCATCGTATCTTTGAACAGTCATGGAATGAATGGTCATAAATCAAGGACTACCTGTAGCTATTTTCTCTAGAGTATGGAGAAAGAAACTGTCCTCTTAAAGGAATGTCCAAAGGAGAATAAGAATCCCTTTCAGCCTCAAAAAATACCATTACATGAAGTTAAAATGCTAAATTGGATGTTGCCTTACATTAACGATCCCATTGACAATGGCATTCAGTGTTGGCCTTATAAGACCTCCAGATGATATCATGAGGAGGGTGTATTGGGCAAAGCCTCCAGGTCCTGAATGGGTATGGGTTCCAGTCATTATGACATTGTTCTGATTGTAGAGATCTCCGTACTTATATTTTAACTGCTTCAGTACCTTAAAAGAAAGGTTTGAAAGAAATATATTGTCTTTCATTGTTCCATTTTACTTTTATATAAAATATTTTCAATAGGACAAGGAGAGGGAAGAAGAGAAGAGAAGAGAAGAGAAGAGAAGAGAAGAGAAGAGAAGAGAAGAGAAGAGAAGAGAAGAGAAGAGAAGAGAAGAGAAGAGAAGAGAAGAGAAGAGATGAGATGAGATACTGGTCATTCCTCACCTACCTCTAGCCTTACTCTTTCAGACATCATTCCTATTTCAGCAACTATGTGCACTACTCGTTTGGTGGGATTCTGTCGCTCTGCAAGGATGAAAGTTCTACAATATTGTCGTGAGAGGATGCCACCACCTTTCTGATCAGGATTGGCATACCCCAGCTACAGTGAAACACAACATGTCATTATTAATTCATTTGTTTAAGATTAAAAACTGCTTTGGTGGTTATTGACTTTGAGTGACTAAGTAAAAAAAAATAAAAATAAAATATAGGAATATAAATCCTTACATTCTATACTCATAAATCCTTACATTCTGTACTCATATTGTTATACTCTATATTCTCATATAGGAACGATAATTAGTCTCTCACATCATGCCATCATCCTGAACCAAGGAACATCAAGCAAACTCATATATGCCCCTGATTTTACTGTAAGAGGAAATCTAATCATCTCAATCCCATTTTGGAACAGCCAACCTTTTTTAGGATTATTGCCAGATTAAACGTGGGAGAAATACTGTTCCAAAAAAAGTGGGGTGAGGGAGAAATGCAGAAGACCTTGCAATCCCTGATGGTATTACCTCTTCAGCAGCGGTGAAATTCAATTTCTTTTATTACCAATTCTGTGGCCGTGACTTGGTGGGCATGATGTGACTTGGTGGGCGTGGCTTGGTGGGCATGGCAAGTGAAGGATACTGCAAAATTCCCATTCCCTCCCCACTTCAGGGGAAGGATACTGCAAAATTCCCATTCCCTCCCCACTTCAGGGAAAGGATACTGCAAAATTCCCATTCCCTCCCCACTCCTAGGGGAACAATATTGCAAAATCTCCATTCCCACCCCAATTTGGGGCCAGCCAGAGGTGGTATTTGCCGGTTCTCCAAACTACTCAAAATTTCCGCTACCAGTTCTCCAGAACCTGTCAGAACCTGCTGGATTTCACCCCTGATAACTAGGCTGTGAGCTATTGAGGCCAGGCAAATACTCACCAAAGGTACTTCAGCTATAGGACCAGTACAATCCGCCCGACCAACACCGATTAAGTAACCCTCAGAACCTTTAGAGAATTCAGGAACAGCATCTGAAAAAAACATAGATAGAAGAGCCTTGGTAGTACAGTGGTCTAAAGCACCCTGTTATTAAGACCAGCTGCCTGCAATTACTGCAGGTTCGAATCTCGCCAGGCTCAAGGTTGACTCAGCCTTCCATCGTTTCTAAGGTAGGTAAATTGAGGACCCAGTTTGTGGGGGCAATAAGCTGACTTTGTATAAATATACAAAAGGATGAAGGCTATTGCTTAGTGCATTGTAAGCCGCCCTGAGTCTCCGGAGAAGGGCGGCATATAAATCAGATTTTTTTAAAAAAAAAATTTTTTAAAAAAATTAGGCATTCCTTCCAAGACAGGAGCAGGGTTATGCAGAATTTCAAATTTAAAAGCCTATCTAAAATCTTAAACCTAGGTTGATACGGGTGAAAGAACACTGCTTGAGGGGTTCAAAATTAAGTCCAATGAAATGAAACACAGCACAGCACCTTCAGGATGAGAAGAAGTGTGTTTCCTCAGATGGGAGATTTCAGTCGTGGTGACTGCAATAAGCCATTTTGTGAGGAACAGTATTTTGATTCTAAAAGCATGTAAGCAGAGGTGGGTTTCTACTGGTTCGCCCCAGTTCGGGAGGCTCCACCCACCCAACCGGACATCATCACGGACGCTCTGCGCATGCTCCCAGTTTTGAACCAGTAGCGAAGGTAAGTGGAACCGATACTCTATGTAAGGTTTGGTACCCTCAAAAACACCGGTTAAAAAAACAACTAGTTTATTTTCTTTGTCACCTTTCTTTCTTTCTTTCTTTCTTTCTTTCTTTCTTTCTTTCTTTCTTTCTTTTTTTTTTTTGGTTGTTGTTGCAAATTTTATTTCCAAGTTTGATAAGCAACAAAATCAATGGTGGAATGGAAGATTATGACATCTGTCTCTCACTATTGTTAATAGATCCCAAAGAAGCCAGTATGTTTGCTTTTAAACTGACTGCGCCCCGCTGTCCTTATGCTGGACTTTGACCGTAATAAAGATCTGATTGGTTTCAGATGCTGTCTTGCTTTTTCTTTTCTTTTGGGCAAAAAGGAAGAGAACACAAGGAACCAAGGGAAAAGTATAAATAGTGCCATTTTTAGAAGAAAGCTTTAGGAAATTTTGAGTCCCTCGGGAATAATGTTTCAAGGCACTTACTATCCCTTAACTTTTTTTTTTAATTTAGCTTAGTTTCCCCTTTTTCTCTTATTTCCCCCCATTATGTGCCTTGCTATATCCATGCCTGTCACCAGAGTACAACCTTCAACACTGCATATAAACATTCCCTTTATTTGGCAGTTGGCAATGTAACAATTACCATCGGAAAAGAAATACAATTTGAGAATTAATTGTAAACACCTAATCCTTTTCTTCTTTTATGCCAGGACCATCCTTTCTTCAAAATCTTCTGGCCCAGTATTTTCTCTTCATTGTCATCTCATCTGTCTTCTTTTTTAATGAGCATATGGGAACATGAATACTCTGGGGTAAAAAAAAATCTTATGAGGGAAAATGAATGGACCAAAGTCATTCCAATCCCATCCTTGGTAGGAAATCTCTCAAGTGCAATTGATAATAACTTCATGGACACCACTATTCCATCACTATTACAATACTGATAGAAGACCTCCAGAGACTTACCACTTGGCTGAACATAGAGGACTAAGAGGGATATGACCACCGCTAGCACTACCATCACGAAGGCAACAGTAACAATGCCAAGAGCAATTGCTGTTTTGGATTTCATCAATGGAACAGCAACTATAAAAAGAAAAGTAGAGGAAATAAGTCAAAAGAAGTATCGGTAACCTAGGTAGATGTCTTATATATCTTTGGATAACCTCAAATATTTTGTACTCATGAAGAAGAAGACCACACAGTCTCACAGACGGAAGTCAATCTCAATAAGACAGGTGGTTAGGGCTGCAAGGTGGATTACAAAATATCCATAACTCTGGCTTCCAGTTACTTAATACTACCATTGATCCTTGGGCAACTGTTTCACATTATCCAACAGTAGCAATAGCAGTAGCACTTACACTTATATACCGCTTCACAGTACTTTACAGCCTTCTCTGAGTGTTTTACAGAGAAAGAATATTACACCAGGGGCAGGTTCCAAATCCTGTTGCTACGGGTTTGCTTGTGTGTGTGCGCAGCACTTCTGCACATTCGCAGAAGCGTCCAGGCAGGTGGGCAGAGCCTTCCACCACCGCCGCTACCGACTCACCTGATCCGGTGCAAACTGGTAGCAACCCACCACTATATTACACCCAACAATCTGAATCCTCATTTTACCAACCTCGAAAGGATGAGTCAACCTTGACCTGGTGACACTTGAACTGCTGGCAGTCGGCAGTCAGCAGAATTAGCCTGCAATACTGCATTTTAACCACTGCGCCACCATGGCTCATAGGAGATCCTGTCTTGATTTTATTTTTACATATGCAGCATGCCCAGAGCCTGGGTAGCTACTATGTTGTGTTCTCTCTCTGTTCTTTAACCAACCAAAATCAAAAGCAGAGGAAAAGAATGCACAAAATTATTGAAAAGAGGAGAGTTAGAAAAAAGAAACAGAAAGGTATAAAATGTATATTTACAGACATGCATATATCAAAACAGATGAAGCTAAAGCTCAAAAACAGCCACCAAATGAGAAGAGAGGACTCACTGGAAAAGATTCTGATGTTGGGAAAGATTGAAGGCAAAAGGACAAAGGGACAGCAGAGAACTGGATGGTTAAACAGTGTCACCAACACAATGATAATGTCACCAAAGCAATGATAGTGTCACCAACGCAATGCATGAATCTGGGCAGATTCAGGGAGACAGTGGAGGATGGTGGAGCCTAGCCTGCTATGGTCCATGGGGACAAATATATCAAAACATTGAATATATTCAATTACAGTCATCCTTAGTTAATTTATATTAATCTATTCAGCAAACCACCAAATAGCTGGAGCTATTTGTTTGTTTTTCTGAGGCCGGACTCTTTTGATTGTGATTTTTTTTTTTTTTAGTTTGGCCCACGAGTCGATCCCCATGTGATAAGAGATAGAATATAAATAAAAAGAGAGCTATTGTCTTGAACTGGAAAATACAAAAGCACCCTTACCTGATGAATGGTTGCAGAAGAAAGCTGGAGATTCCTGTATTTCACTGTGTAGAATTTGGACTCTTCTCCTTGTTCTTCATGGATACTGAAAGAAACACAGAACTATCAAAATAACATGGTAGCGTGGGGGGACAGTCGAAGTGGTTTCTAACGACATTCCACTGAGAAAGAAAAGTTTTGCATGTTACTCTCACTTTTATAATATAGAAATTTTATCATACTGTTATAATCTAGCAATGCTTTTATAATCTAGCAATTGAGAATAGCATTATCTAACGAGGATTCCCTGATAACCTCTGCTTTATCATTTAATACTGGGGAAGAAAAACAAGTAAGCAAGATCATATATCACTTCAACCTTGAACTCCTAACCTCCTGAAATTTGCAGCATTTAGACAGCAAAGTCCATGTGTATGTATGTATGTATGTATATGTATGTATGTGTGTATATACTCACAAATATATACATCTACATATGTAAAAGTGAAATACCACTCACACATCATCACAAAATCTCCAGAACCTTTAAAGCCTAAAAACTTGAAATTTGGCCCATATGTTTCTCATGGCTTCTAGGTGCTCACTAAGAAAGGATTTTTCAAAATGACTTGGTATTTTTTACATTATTATTAACACGCTCTGATGCTAAGGAGTTAGACTTTCTACTCCCCTTCCCCATCTCAAAAGAACTCTATTCCAACTGCCACTTGGGTGTGGGCTTGGCCAGCATATGACTCATCTGGCCTGTGGGCTGGGAGTTTAAACATCCTACTCTCCACCTGAAAGGGAGAGAAGGGGATAAGATAGGAGAGGCCTCTGTGGGGCAAGCCTGAGGGAGAGAAGGGGATAGGAGAGGATCATTGGAGCCAGCCTCAGTGAGAGAAAGAGATAAGACAAAAGAGGCCTCTGTGGGGCAAGCCTGAGGAAGAGAAGGGGATAGGAGAGGATCAATGGGGCCAGCCTGAGGGAGAGTAGCGGGATAGGAGAGAGGAGGCTTCTGTGGGGCAAGCCTGGGAAAAAGAAGGGGAGAGGAGAGGCTGATCATAACTACTAATTAATTTTCAAGCTGTAAGTGTCAATTTATCAAGCCCGATCACATAGTTTTGTAGTGGCACATAGGTATCCAGCTACTGTATGTGTATATATACATTTTGTATAAAATGGTTTGTAATGAATGCGACTGCTTGAGGGCTCCTGGATTGGAGCTGAAAGGTGAAAGGGAAGTAGTATGCTCCCTCCCATATTGGGGTAGACCAGGTGCTTCAACAGAAAAACACTTTATATATATATATATATATATATGCCTATCATCAAAAGAGAAGCAAAGAAGAGATCATGGGCTGTTTTTTTATTGCTCTTTTAACCAGATGATGCCCAATAAAAATGCCAGGGTCTGGCACAACAATGCAATGCAGATCTTGCAAATCAACAGAATATGGGGCTAGCAAGCGTCCAACTCTTTTCTGAGCAGCACCCCAGGCTTCCCCTCCCAAGAGCTACAAAGGAGGCCTTCATTTAGGGAAAACTCAATCCCGAAATTGTAATGATATCTGGGAATGACCTTGAGAAAAATGGGGGAAGAGATGATGCCTAGTGAATGATCAGATGGGGAGGGAGGGAGCTTAAAGCTACATAAACTGGCAGAGAAAAAAAACCAGAAAGGAAGCTGCCTAGTTTATCAGGCTGCAAAAAGAGAAGGTAGAAGATTTGTACTTTCAGACTTGCAAGATTTTGTTAACGTAGCCTTATCATAGAGTAGAATAAGCTCATCTGGTTGTGTTTTCTGTTGGTTTACCTGGGAAGGCTGGAGGGCCAGTGCCTTCTTCCCCAGGATCAGAGGTGGTGTTCATCCGGTTCAGACCGGTTCGCGCAAACCGGTAGGGGAAATTGCAGGTGAGCCCGCCCTATGCCGTCCTATTTAGGCACATTTTTGAGGCCGAGCGCATGTGCGGAAGGTGCGTGCGTGAGCAAAATGGATGCGCAGAAAGCCGGGCGCATGCACGGAAGGCGTGGAAATGAAGTGCACGTGCACACGTGTGGCAAATTGGTGGTAACAAAATGTGAGACCCACCGCTGCCCAGGATGTTTTTTTTTTTAACTTTTCAGATTGGAAATGTAACCTTGTAACCTTGTGAAAAATGTTGGCGTGTATTTACTGATGAAAACGATATACATACACAACTGACATCCTGTTTAAGCAATAAAATAACATGAAAACAGATACCGCCTGTTGTAACCAGCAACTTTTGTGCTGAAGGCTAAGAATTACTGATTGCGAAGATAAGATTTTTCACTGTACAAAACGCCATTAAGTGTTATCAGAGTTTGTTCTATAGGACATGATGGATTTGATAAATTGTGCAATGATAATAGCTGTTTCGAACGTTTGATTCATTACCAACAGATCACATGAAACTTGAATGTTATCAAATACTGTATTGTTTGCTGATATAAACTCCAGGCTAGAAAATAAAGTTCAACGGATTTAGAAGGCATCAGATTGAAAATGGTTGGGTTCATCTATTGATCCCAATTCAACTAATGGTTAACTATGATGGCTATGATATTAATAACTTGCAATCACATTGCCCGTGGTTTGAATGGGACTTTAGATGTGAACCTCATGCATACTTCATATTTCATTGGAAGGAATTGAAATTTCATGCCCTTGTAATCTCTGAGACTACAGGAATTTTCATGACCTTGAAAATGTCCTATAAATAGCAGCTGGGAAGAATACATGTGCCCAGGGGTGAAATCCAGCAGGTTCTAACAGGTTCTGGAGAACTGGTAGCGGAAATTTTGAGTAGTTTGGAGAACTGGCAAATACCACCTCTGGCTGGTCCCAGAATGGGGTGGGAATGGTGATTTTGCAATATCCTTCCCCTGCCACGCCCACCAAGCCACACCCACAGAACCGGTAGGGAAAATTTTTGAATTTCACCCCTGCATGTGCCTATTTGCTGATTGGCACTATCCAGTTCAGTACAATGCCGATTACTTTTCAGGAACTGCCTTGGTCAGCCACAGACTTTGGAGTCTAATGCAAGTTGCTGGTCATAACCTATAAAACCCAACCTGGCTTGGGCCCTTCTTACAGGTAGCCTTCGACTTACAACCAAAATTGAGAGCAGAATTTCTGTCGCCAAGCAAGAAGGTTTTTAAATGAGTTGTGCCCAATTTTATTACCATTCCCCCTCCCCAAAGTTATTAAACGAATCATGCAGTTAAATTGTTAAATGAATCCAGCTTACCCCCATTGGCTTTGCTGGTTGGAAACTGGCTAAGAAGGTCACAAATTGTAATCCCAAGACCTCCTGTCACTGCAACCATCATTAAGGACAATGCCTGTTGCCATGAGCTTGAATTTTGATCTCATGATCAATGCGGGGACACTGTAAGTGTGAGGACCAGTCATTAGTCAGAACGATCACTAAACAAATTGTTTTAAGTCAAGGACTACCTCAAGTTACAACAGTTCATTCAATGACCGTTCGAAGTTGTAACAGCACTGAAAAAAATGACTTATGACCCTTTTTCACACTTATGACCACTGCAGCATCCCCATGGTCATGTGATTTACATTCAGAAGCTTGACAGCTGGTTTGTATTTATGACTATCACAGTGTTATCCCCTTTTGTGACCTTCTGATAAGCATAGTCAATGGGGAAGCCAGATTCACTTAACAACCATGTTCCTAATTTAATAACTGCAGTGATTCACTTAACAAAAGTGGCAAAAAAAGCCATAAAATGGGGCAAAACTCATTTAACTAATTTCTCTCTTAGCAATATAAATTTTGGGCTCAATCATGGTCGTAAGTCAAAGACTATCTGATTTGTATCTTCAGGACCAATAGGATATGCACCTCTCTACTTGGTCTAACTGTCCCCGCTCTATCTTTTCTTTTTAAAAAATGGTAAAAATTTCCCTCTTTTGTAAGACCTTCAGAAAGAAAAGATTTTAATTGAGGACATCAGCAGATATTGTCTTAATGTTGGGCTGATTTTTTAAAAAAATGTACTAATGTATGTTGCAAGTTTTAATGGATACATGATGTATTTTGTAAGTACGAGTTGCAAGCAGCTACATAAGGTCAGATTAATTCTTATTGTTCTATTATTATTATAACCCTCCCTTCATATTATTATATTATTATAATAATATAACCCTTTAAGAAAGCTTTAAAAGCTTTCTTAATCACTAAATCTCTTAATCTGACCTTCAATAAAAATTTAAGATAAATTTCTTAATCTGACCTTCAATAACCCAAGGAAACAGTGTGGCAAGACTAATAAGATATTGCAAGACTAATGTAATGACCACTCCCAAATTGGCCTTTTTAGTCACACAAGATGCTGTTTTAGGACCTCTTTCCAGAGCCCGATACCATAGTCTCTTGAGACTGAAGGATGTCAATGCCAATGTAATGCTGAAAGTAATGCTGGGGACTCTTTGATTAAGTGAGAGACACACTAACAAAGAAAATACCAAAACATTCAATTCCACAGATACACAAAAACGTACAGTAACACTCAACATGCTGCACCCAGACATGCAAATGTTTTACATACTCAAATAGAGTATGTAAACTGCATGACCACAAAACTGCATAACACATACACCCTTCTCCCTTATGCATACTCCTCCCATAAACATATATACACATTCTTCCTTATAAAAAGCTTAGATCTCAGCACCAAAAACTCTGTAGCCTACCATTTTCAAAAGCCAATTTCTATGCTGTACTCTTGAAAATAAAAAAAAATTGTTCTATCTATTATCCTCGTCAACCAAGAGTCTACAAATCTATCTTCTTAGCCCCACAACGTACAATCCTTTTCAATCAAGGATTTGTCTGGTTATTAAAGCATATCTTTCCCCCCCTTCTTAATCTTAGAATTCTGGTAACAGTGTACTTTGGAAGATGATATCTAATAATTTGCAGACCTTTTTATTGGTATGCTTATCAGTATTGACGTTGTTGGTTCTGCTGTATTTGCTTTTCTTTTGTTAGCTCAGCATTATAAAATAACATTAATAGAAGTATTTCTATGAAGAGTCAAATAATACCTCTTAAATTGGGTCCAAAAAAAGAACTGAATTCTATTTTATTTTATTTGTTGGCAGAGGTGAATCCTAAAGAAACCAGGACTATTTCCTAATTACTGGGTACATTATGAACAGGAATTTTGCATCACTACTAAAATGTTGTGTAGCAGAAAAGTATCACGCTGTCTTCCATTAAATCCCTGTTCTAAAGAAGCCCAATGATCAACTGTTTATAACTGATGAGTGGCTGACGAATGAAAATTGACAGACACCAAACCCAAATATCTTCATATGAATTGGCCTGTCTGGCTACCACATTTATGTACCTGGCTCATAAATGAAGAAACCCAATTAATTAGAGACCTGACTGAAGTTTATAACTGGAAGAGGAGTGAGCTGCAGTCAGATGATCAGTTAGCTTAATGTAGCGGGGGAGGGGGGAGAAGGGAATAAAAGGAGGAGGTTTTGGCGGGAAAAGAGGAGATAGAGGAAAAGGAAGAAGGAAGGAAAGGGAGGGTTTTTCTTTGGGGAAAGCTGGAAGGGAAGGATTGGAAGGGAGGCCTGGGGAAAATGAGAAAGAGAGGCCTGAGAGAATAGGAAAAGAGGCCTGGGGAAAGAGAGAGGAAGTGAAGGCAATCAGAGAGGCTTCTGTGAGGGAAGACCTGAGAGAGAGAGAAGGGGATAGGAGAGGAGAGTCTTGTGTGGGACAAGCCTGAGGGAGAGAAGGGGATAGGCGAAGAGAGGCTTCTATGGGGCAAGCCTGAGGGAAAGAAGGGGAGAGGAGAGGAGAGCCTTCTTGCAGCAAGCCTGAGGGAAAGAAGGCATAGGATAGGAGAGTCTTGTGTGGGGCAAGCCTGAGGGAAAGAAAGGGATAGGAGAGAGACTTCTGTGCGGCAAGCCTGAGGGAAAGAAGGGGATAGGACAAGAGAGTCTTCTGTGGGGCTTTGGGTTATTATTTATTCCATAAACAAAATACCGAAAGAGGCATTGTTTGGTTTCTTCAGTTTCTAATGCCTCCCTTTGCTACTTTGAGTTGGCTCCGGCAATTGAACTATTGCTTGGAGGCTTTGATTTTTAAGAGCAAGATCAATATGCAATAGCTTGGCCAACCCTTTGGAGGTGGCAACACAATTCCAGTGACAATAATACAAGACCAAGAGTAATGACAAGAAAAATTAAGGCAGGGAAAAGGAAAAGAGGAAGCAAAACAACAACAGCAAAACATTTTTTTTAATGGATGCAATCTAAAAAGAATCAGGGTATTAAGCAGTTAATTTTAAGCTATTTAACAATAAACAGCTATGAAAGCATCTGCAAAGGTAATTCCACCTCTCTGATGTAAATTATGTTTTATTGAATTGGGTGCAACTTGCAGCCACACCCCACAACCTAGCAGAACAAGAGCTAGGAGAAGAGTCTTGTGTGGGGCAAGCCTGAGTGAGAGAAGGGGATAGGAGAAGAGAGTCTTTTGTGGGGTGACCCTGAGGGAAAGAAGGGGATAGGAGAAGAGAGTCTTCTGTGGGGCAAGCCTGTGGGAAAGAAGGGGATAGGAGAGAGACTTCTGTGCGGCAAGCTTGAGGAAAAGAAGGGATAGGAGAGGAGAGGCTTCTGTGCAGCAAGCCTCTTAAATTGGATCCAAAAAAAGAACTGAATTCTATTTTATTTTATTTTTGGGGGATGGGTGAATCATACGCTGATGATACTCAGCTGTACATCTCCACCCCGGACCACCCCAACGATGCCCTTGATGTGATGTCCCGGTGCCTGGAGGCCGTGCGGATCTGGATGGGGAGAAACAGGCTCAGGCTCAACCCATCCAAGACTGAGTGGCTGTGGCTTCTGGCATCCCGATATAGTCAGTTGGTACCATCGCTGACTTTTGGGGGCGAGTCATTGGTACCACAGAGAGGGCTCGCAACTTGCGTGTCCTCCTGGATACACGGCTGTCTTTGGAAGGGCATATGATAGCTGTGGTCAGGGGGGCTTTTTATCAGGTTCGCCTGATCCACCGGTTGCGTCCCTTTCTGGATCGGGATGACTTACGCACAGTCACTCATGCCCTCGTCACGTCCTGCTTGGACTACTGTAATGCTCTCTACATGGGGCTCCCCTTGAGGAACACCCGGAGGCTCCAACTGGTCCAGAATGTGGCTGCGCGGGTGGTGATGGAGGCGACTCGGTGCACCTCTCCTGCACAAGCTGCACTGGCTCCCAATGGTCTTCTGTGTGCGCTTCAAGGTATTGGTTACCACCTTTAGAGCGCTCCATGGCTTAGGGCCCGGGTATTTACGAGACCGCCTTCTGCCACCGACCAGTACGCTCCCACAGAGAGGGGCTCCTCAGGGTTCCTTCGGCCAAACAATGTGGGCTGGCAGCCCCCAGGAGGAGAGCCTTCTCTGTGGGGGCACCAACCCTCTGGAACGAGTTGCCACCGGAGATACGGCGGATCCCGGATCTGCGCACTTTCTGCCGTGCCTTAAAGACGTTTTTGTTTCATCAAGCAGGGCTGATCTGTCCATATTTTTTAAGTTGCTTTAATTTTAAATTGCTAAATTATGGTTTTTAATATGGGGGTGTTTTAACTGTGGGCCAAATTAATTTAATTGGTTTTTTAATATTGTTTTAATTTTTGTATTTTCTGTATTTTATCTGCTGGCTGTTCACTGCCCCGAGTCCTATAATTTATTAAAATAAATAAATAAATAAATTAATTAATTAATAATAATAATAATAATAATAATAATAATAATAATGAAAACCCCTCCGAGGAGCTCTACCTTGTTGTGGTGGAGGGGCTTGCGTGCTCTAGTGATCCTAAGGGCTATGCTGAACAGGTACAACCATATCAGACAGACCTTAGGTGAAGGGCCAGACAAAATCTGCTCCATAACCCATTCAAATATGGTGAATACAGAAAAAATGAAATTTATGCCGGCTGAACTGTCGCCCGGATTAACAAGGGTTCCGTTGGATGCTATGGCTCCTGGGCATTCTACGCAAAATGAGTTACAGGGCTCAACTCCCTCTGCTAGGCAACCAGGGCATGGAGCTGACAAGCTACTGGAAGAAAAACCTAAAAAGCGAAAAATCTGGACCAGGGAAGAAAACACCTCTATTATGAAAGCTTACTATCAGTCTGAACCAGCAAAACATGGATTTCAAAAAAGAATGTATCAGATTTGGAAGATGAACCATACGGACTGTGACACCAGTGAACAAAGGTTAATGGACCAACGACGTGTAATCCTAAACCACAAATTTTTCACTACAGAAGAATTAATAGCAATAGAAGAGAAAGCAATTAATGGTCTGAGTACAACAACAAAGAGGAGTAACATCAAGAATGATTTCCAGACTCAAAAGCAAATTGAGGAAGAAAGGGAAGAAGAGGATACTGAAATGGATGAAGATAAAGAACAAGGAAGCACTAAAGAACAAACACCAACAGATAGTGCTCAATTAGCTGGAAAAATAAAGCACCAAATGGAAGATGATGAAAGAACACGTTTGCCAAAGCTGAACCAAGTGAACCGGAAAGAATTGAGAAATGTACTAAAAAAGGTCAATGAGGCTGTGCAAACTATTCGAACCACTACATTAGCCGAAACTAACCAACTGATGTATGCAGCAGCTGTCATAACCACCAAAGAACTAGGGTTGAAAATACAAAAGAACCAAAGAGGCAAGAAGGGGAAGCCTAAGTGGAAAATTCGGTTAGAATTGAAGATCAAAAAAGTACGTGGAGATTTGAGCAACTTGAAGAACCTAAGGCAAGGTCAGCTAAAGAACAAGCAGGTCAAAAGCAGCCTGGAAGCAAGATACGATTTAAGGAATAAGGAGATTGCAATAGTAATTGAAGAGCTGAAGCAGAGGGTTGTTGCCATCGCTGAAAAGATTAAAAGGTATGAAAACCAAGTAACTCAGTTCAAGGAAAACTCACAGTTCAGAGCAAATCAGCACCAGTTTTATAAGAATTTAGAAAATGGAAATGGAGTAACAACAAATGAAAAGCCTGATAAAGAGAAAGCTCTGAAATTCTGGAAGAATTTGTGGGAAAACAACAAGAACAGAAATGCAAAATGGATCAAACAGGTTGAGGACTCTATTAAAATGCATAAAATGGAAGACGTGAAAATAACAAAAGCAATGGTGCAAAGACAGTCAAGAAAAGTGAAGAACTGGAGTGCACCTGGACCGGATGAGCTGCATGGCTTCTGGTTAAAGGCACTTACAAGTCTGCACAAAAGATTGGCAACCCAGATGAACCAGATCCTAAAAACACCTGAAAATGATGGATGGATGACAACTGGAAGGACATTTTTGATCCAAAAAGATAAAGAAAAAGGAAAGGACCCTGGAAACTATAGGCCAATCACCTGCTTGCCAACAACATACAAGCTTCTTACTGGTATCATTGCAAACCAAATCTATGGATACCTGGAAAGAAATAACTTGCTTCCTGTAGAACAGAAAGGATGCTGCAAAAACTCAAGAGGAACAAAAGATCAATTGCTGATCGACAAGCTAATCCTAAAGAACTCAAAGAAAAGACGAACCAACCTGTTCATGGCTTGGATAGACTATAAGAAAGCATTTGATTCAGTTCCCCATAGCTGGATCAAGAAATGCCTGGAAATATTAGGCATCAGCAGCAACATACAAAAATTCATGGAATCTTCAATGAACCTCTGGAAAACAAAACTTATGGCTAATGAAGAAGAACTGGGTGAAGTTGAAATTAAACGAGGCATTTTCCTGGGCGATTCCCTTTCACCCCTACTTTTTATACTCTCAATGCTACCACTGACAATCATTTTGAAGAAGATGAACTGTGGATACGAACTTGCAAAGAAAGGACTGAAAATCTCGCACTTGATGTACATGGATGATTTGAAGCTGTTTGGTAAAACAAAAGCTGAACTGAATTTATTAATTGAAAACACAAAAGAATTCAGCCAAGACATTGGTATGCAGTTTGGAATTGACAAATGTGCAACAATAGCAACAAAAGCAGGCAAGATCATAGAAGAGGATGGAATAGAACTAGAGAATGAAGAAATGATAAAGGCAGTAAAATCAGAAGAAAGCTACAAGTACTTGGGAATTTTAGAAACCTCTGACTTAATGCATAATAAAGTCAAGGAATTAACTTCAGCCAAGTACATTCGACGAATTCGTAAGATATTAATGTCCAAATTGAGTGGAGGAAACATCATAAAAGCCATAAATACCTGGGCTATACCTGTGATTAGATACTCTGCGGGAATAATTGACTGGACCCAGATGGAGTTAGACAATTTGGACAGAAAAACAAGGAAGCTTATGACAATGAATCATGCCTTGCACCCTAAAAGTGATGTTGACCGATTATATTTACCAAGAGCAGAGGGTGGTCAAGGACTCCTACAAGTAAAGCAGACTGTGGAAGAAGAAAAACACAGCTTGAATGGTTACATCCAGAAAAGTGAAGAACCAATGATTAAGGAAGTAAATAAAGGAGGCCTTTTAAAGACAACTGAAACAAAAGCAGAATATAAGAAAGAAGTAATTGAGCAGCGAGCTGAAAATTGGAAACACAAAGCTCTACATGGCCAATACTTGAAAAGTATTGAAGGCAAAGCTGACCAGAAACTAACTTGGAACTGGTTAAGATCAGGAGTACTGAAAAAAGAAACAGAAAGCTTTATTTTGGCAGCTCAAGAACAAGCCCTAGCCACAAACTGTATGAAGGCAAAAATTCAACATGTTACCACCAACAGCAAATGCCGCCTCTGCAATGAAAAAGAAGAGACAGTTGACCACCTGATCAGTGGGTGCAGCAAAATTTCACAAACTGACTACCTACAACGCCATGACCATGTTGCTAAAATCATTCACTGGAAATTGTGCCAGAAGTTTGGATTTGAGTACAGCAAAAACCACTGGGAACATCAGATTGAGAAAGTTTTAGAGAATGAGAAACTCAAGATCTTGTGGGACTTTAGGATTCAGACTGACAGGCACTTGGTCCACAACACACCTGACATAACAATAGTTGAAAAGAAAAAAGTATGGTTCATTGACATTGCAATACCTGGTGATGCACGAATTGAAGATAAGCAGCAAGAAAAAATCACAAAGTACCGGGACTTACAAATTGAAGTTGAGCGACTGTGGAAAAAGAAATCGTGTGTTGTCCTGATTGTAATTGGAGCCCTCGGAGCAATACCCAAAGGGCTACCCCGCTATTTAGAAATTCTAAATTTGCCGGACTTGAACATTTTGACTCTACAAAAAACCACCTTACTCGGAACAGCTTACATCCTCCGACGATACCTTAACAGTTCCTAGGTCCTTGGTTAGGACTCGAGCTGCTGAGCTATTAACCAGCCTCAAAGGCTGTGAATTTCACTAAAGATTAACCAATAAATAATGAAACCAAGAATATTTCCTAATCACTGGGTACATTGTGAACAGGAATTTCGCATCACTATGTTGTGTAGCAGAAAGGTATCACACTGTGTTCCATTAAATCCCTGTTCCAAAGAAGCCCAATGATCAAGTGTTTACAACTGATGAGTGACTCCATTTAAATGCACCCACATAAAACATCTATGCAAAGCCGAAACACATTGACACCTATTGAACCCATGTTCCACTATTAAAATTTGCCTCCTGGTGAAATTATACATTATACATTATACAGTCATCCAGATCATGGTTGTCCCAAAGGTGTTTTTTCAAGAGGTAATTGGACTTTCTGGTTTTTCTTTGAAAATGTTTTGCTCTTCATCCAAGAAGCTTCTTCAGATCTTAAGATTATTAATGTCCCTTTGCACAATGCCAAGATGCTGCAAATGTTTGAAACCACTGGAAAATATTTGCTGCCCAATGTGCTCTTCATAGGTCATGATGATGATGATGAAGAGTGTGTGTGAGAATCCACTCTTAGCTAATATTTAACCATCTAAATATACACAGATCTGTTCGTCCTAGAGATCCTTTCAAAACTGC
The DNA here is from genome assembly GCF_059756535.1 of Pantherophis guttatus. Lineage (NCBI taxonomy): Eukaryota > Metazoa > Chordata > Lepidosauria > Squamata > Colubridae > Pantherophis > Pantherophis guttatus. The sequence goes on along the minus strand of NC_142068.1, from coordinate 70,605,231 downwards.
CTCCATATTTTCTATAAGACTTCTTGTTACTGAAATCCGAAGTAGCTTGCTTTGCAAAAATGAATAATTACACTCTGCCTATCCGATGCAAGCATTTTATTTTGTTCTGCTGAGATTCACTGCTCTAGTCCATCTAGACAGGACGAGGTCTTATGTCTACTTGCAGGAGTGTTCACAGGCACAAAGTTAAAATGATAGCAGCAATGATGTGTGTTGTGGATAAAATACAGAATAACAGAGTTGGACCTTGGAGGTCTTCTAGTCCAACCTCCTGCTCAGGCAGGAAATCCTCTACTGTGATGGCGAGCCTATGGCACGCGTGCCAAGGTGGCACGCGTAGCCATATCAGTGGGCACGCGAGCTCCACTCCAGCACAAATTAGGCTGTTTCCTGCCTTGGGGGCTGGTGGGGAAGGCCTGTTTTTTGCTGTCCCCAGCCTCCAGAGCCTCTTTAGGAAGTTGGCAAATGGGCTGTTTCAGCCTCCAGAGGGGGGTGGGGAAGGCCATTTTTGCCCCCCCAACACCTAGAGAGGCTCTGGAGGCTGGGGACAGCAAAAAACGGGTCTTCTGGTCTGCGGAAGTTGGCAAACTGGCCATTTTTGGCCTCCATGGGGGTGGGGAAGGCCGTTTTCGCCCTCCCCAGACTCCTAGAAAGGCTCTACAGCCAAATGAGAGAGAAAATGAGCCTACTGGGCCATCATGTGCCAGGAGTGGGGGGAAGCAGGGGGGTCATGCGTGCATGCACAGGGTGGGGCACATAAAATTATGGGTGTGGGTATGCAGGCACGCGATCCCCCCCCTCCTGGCACACTATGGCAAAAAGGTTAGCCATCACTGTCCTATACCATTTCAAAGAAATGGTTGTCCAATCCCTTCCAAACTTCCAGTGTTGGAGCACCCACAACTTCTGCAGGCAATTCATTCCACTGATTAATTGTTCTAACTGTCAGGAAATTTCTCCTTAGTTCTAGGTTACTTCTCTCCTTGATTAGTTTCCATCCATTCTTTCTTGTCCTGCCTTCAGATGCTTTGGAGAATAGCTTGACTCCCACTTCTTTATGGCAACACCCCTGAGATATTGAAATACTGCTGGTGTTGAGTCCTCACAGTTACAACTCCACTCACACAGGCTGTGTTGCCAGCCGCTGTAGATTGGTTAAGACGCGAGCAACTAAATTAGCAGGAAATCCCTGTTCGCATATTGGTTCGCACCGTCTGACAGCTCGCTATTTAAGCAGCTGTCAGACAGCAAGAGTTGTCCTTGTTGCCGCTATGCGGAATTGCCTTGTTCTTTTAGTGTTATGTGTTAACAATAAAGTTGGTGTTCTCTGCAGCCAAGCCTCCGTCTTTGTCTGTCTGCCAGATCTTACAGCTATCATGTCAATATATATATATATATGCATATTCTTTCTAGCCAGGTTCCACGTACGTAAGCTAAGTTGTTCCACAGCCCTAGTTCTGTGAAATCTCATTCACAAGTTTCTGGGCTTTTTCTATCCTGCTGAAAAGCAACAACTCTGTGCTGCAATTTGGGAGACTCAAATAGCTATTTCTGCCTTATAAGGCGTCATCAGTGAGCCATACCCTCTTCCCAAGTATCCTGCCTGTAAAGGTACAATGTGTCTTTTTCTTTTTCGTAGGCTTTTATGCACATATTCTTTCTAGCCAGGTTCCACCTACGTAAACTAAGTTGGTGATATCTCAAATCAATCTCCCTTAAGTCTCACAACAGACAACACAAAATGTCTGATAAAGCCTGAAAGTGGTGATTTGAGATATCACCCAACTATGGCTATACAAACATCTTGAGCTACGTAGGAAAAAAACCCTGACTAGAAAAGTATTATACATATAAACCTACGAATAAAAGAACAAAATAAAAATAAATATTTGACCTTTACAGGGAGGAGTTATAAAATAAGGGTGTGGCTGGCTGAAGAAGTCTCATAAGACAGAAACAGTACTATCCCAGTCTCCCTTAAGTCTCACAACAGACAACACAAAATGTCTGATAAAGCCTGAAAGTGGTGATTTGAGATATCACCCAACTATGGCTCTACAAACATCTTGAGCTACGTAGGAAAAAAACCCTGACTAGAAAAGTATTATACATATAAACCTACGAATAAAATAAATAAATAAATAAATAAATATATATATATATATATATATATATATATATATATATATATATATATGTAGGTCTTTGGTTATTCGGGTCTTCTCCCACGTAAAATTGGAAGTGTCTTGGCGACGTTTCAACGAAGTCTCATTCGTCATCTTCAGGCTGGTGTTCTCGGCTTTGTGCTTCCAGGAGCATGAGATGACGAATGAGACTTCGTCGAAACGTCGCCAAGACACTTCCAATTTTACGTGGGAGAAGACCCGAATAACCAAAGACCTACATACAAACACCCGCGAAAACCTGAGAAAACAAATAAAACCTGGCTAGAAAGAATATGCACATAAAAGCCTACGAAAAAGATATATATATATATATATATATATACACACACACATACATACACACACACACACACACACACACATATATATATGTATATGTTTATGTAAGTTTATATTTATGTTTATATATTTATGTAAATATATATATTTATATTATGTAAGTTTATGTAAGTATATATATAGGAGTAATGCGATTATTCTACTATTGAGTAATAAATAGAAATGATAGAATAGAGAACTACAAAAGCAAAGTACGTAAGTTGATACGAAATGCTGTAAAATTACCATTAATGTTATATTTTATTTTTTATTTTATTTTTATTTAGATTTATATGCCGCCCTTCTCCGGAGACTCACACACACACACACACACACACATATATATATATACACACACATTATAATATTCATTTGTTCTTATCTACACATTTATATTCATTTATATTTACCAATATATATCTACAAAATGTTAATTTCTAATATTCAGCGGATAGACCCCTTTTCCCTACAGTTTACTTCTCCTCCAACAGTTGAAAATTATCAGCAACACCATTTTGTTTTCTTTTTTAAAAAAAGGGATTTGAATGCAACTTACTTATTGGATCTTCCCACAGGCAAATGCTCACTCTGAACAGATTCCTTGCTTCTCATTTTAAAGACTGATTTGCCTGCTATTATAAGTAGCTGTAAAAACAGTCTGACCCTCCCATCAGATAGGTATTGGTGGATCTTTTTATGACACTCAAAAACCTGCTCCAACCTTCTTACAGAGCAGCTGTTGTGTGTGGGAAATGGGAAAGGCAGTGCTGCATATATTGTCTGCAGCTGAACAAAAGTTAGCAATAGCATTTACCGTAGCAATAGTATTTAGACTTATATACCACTCCAGAGTGCTTAACAGAACTCTCTTGGCAGTTTACAATCTAGATCCTCATTTTATCAACCTTGGAAGGATGGAAGTCTGCGTCAATCTTGAGCCCTATCAGGATTGAACTCCAGGCTGTGGGCAAAATTTGCCTGCAATAGTATACTTTTAACTACGGCGTCACCAAGACTCACCAGGTAGGATATGAATCCAATAAACAGCAATGTAAACGTTTTTGCCTAATCTTCTCCTGTTGGTTTTCTACAGGGAACATCTTGTGACTTGTTATTCAGTGAGTTCCAGAAACCACGAGGCTCATCAGTACATGTACAAAATGGATAGAACTTGCACAGTGAAATTCCAAGTTTCATCTTGCCCCCACCCCGTGCCCCACACACCTTTGGATACGGTGGTCTGGGTTGGATAGCAATAAAAAACAAGATTCCTGAGGTGAAGAGCTCACAAATTAATCAGTTCATTTTAAGCTAGATGTCATCTCAACAAAGGAAATGCTATGCTTGTAAGAAACATTTATATTACATGGAATTAAAAAAAATTAAGAACATGCTTTGAGAACTCCCGAAATTATATCATAGACTGCCCTTTTGTTCAGAGACTGTCAGCGTTGCAGATTATTGTAATGGATTCTGAAAATTGTAAGGATAGTTCTTGCTGCAAAGCCAGAATTTCCAAATCATACGTAGCTTGTGATATTCTCTAAACAGCCTTCGATATTGATCAGGGGTGAAATTCAGCAGTTCCGACAGGTTCTGGAGAACCGGTAGTCGAAATTTTGAGTAATTTGGAGAACTGGCAAATACCACCTCTGACTGGCCCCAGAGTGGGGTAGGAATGGAGATTTTGCAGTATCCTTCCCCTGCCATGCCCATCAAGCCTCACCACGCCCACCAAGCCACGCCCACAGAACCGGTAGTAATAAAATTTGAAGTTTACCACTGATATTGATGCAAATTATTGATTGAGTTGGAATTGCAAAGCCCTGCAGTACCATCATATTTATGGTTGGGATTGTAACTAGAGCTCCTTAGTTCAACGCATATTGTTTTTGTTATAATTTTATAGAGATTTTAATAAACATAGTAAAAACTAACATGAACTAAACTAGAAAAAAAGTGTCCCAAAGGTTCAGAAAAAAAGAAAAGAAGAAAGAAGAAAAGAAAAAGGTTAATAAAGATGATATTAATAATGCTGCTGTCTTGCTTGGGATTCATAGAGAAGCACATAGCTATGGAGCTGGTTAGCTTTGAAGGCTCCCGCACCACTTTTAAATTAACTTTTAATATTGAATGTTAGCAATCTTTGCCTCCTTTTAAATTTTATATACAGTTTTTATATTCTAATGTTTTATTTGTACATCGCCCAGTCCCTTTGTGAGGGAGATCATGACTGGTTTCTAAATTTAATAAATATTTAAACAAATAAAGTGGCTTCCAACTTTCATAACACTGGGCATAAGCTAATACAGGTTGTCCTCGACTTATGGCCACAATCAAACCCACAATTTCTGTTGCTAAATGAAACATTTGTTAAGTGAGTTTTGCCTCATTTTATGACTTTTCTGGCCACGGTTGTTAATGAATCCCTGCAGTTGTTAAGTTAGTAACACGGTCGTAAAGTGAATCTGGTTTCCCCATTGACTTTGCTTGTCAGACAGTTGAAAAATGTGATCCCATGACCCTGGGACACAGCAGCTGTCATAAATATGAGTCAGTTGCTAAGAGTCAAGAGTTTTGATCACATGACCACAGGGATGCTGCAATGATCATAAATGTGAAAAACTGTCATAAGTCATTTTTTTCAGTACAGTTATAAGTTTGAACGATCACTAAATGAACTGTTGTAAGTCAAGGACTACGTGTTTAGTAATTTTTCATCTACCTTTAAAGTTACAAATAAACAAACTTTTGTCCCCATAGCCTAACTTTTATTTATACGTAATCCAGAAATCTTTCATTCACTCATCATAATCAATGTTCAACAGAAGGTCCATTACGAATTACCAAAAAATCAAACAAATCGTTTATTTCTAGTCAAATAGGCCAACTTTATATTCCTTCTTCTTTTCTCTGCATGTTCTTGATCTTTAAATCATTCCTGCAGGATTTAATATTTCATTGCTTTTGAAATTTAAAAGGAGTCTTCTAAGCATCCACCAGCCTATTTTGTTAATTTCATAAATATATTTTACACTTTAAGAAAAAATTGTAATCATCTTAGCCCTTTTAAATCTTTTGTTTACTCCTGGTAATCCAGTGTCATTTCTTGATGTTCCTGGTAGACAAGGGAGTCCATAATCAGATGATGATGTTTATTAATCAGATAAGCAAACCAAAATATCAAAGTTTTGTGCAAGGATAGTGTAAGCACCAAGACGGTGTGTGCTTCAGACAATTAGGAGGTTTATTGTAACCTTAGATACAGGCAAATAGGGAATGGAGATTTTACAGTATCCTTCCCCTGGAGTGGGTTGGGAATGGGGATTTTACAGTATCCTTCCTGTTAGGTTCAGCTTATAGCTTACTCCTAACTTGTTGGTCAGGCAATATATCTGTTTCTTTAAGAAACAACTGAGCCACGTAATCAGGGTTTGCTGAACCCTGTAATTAGACTACAGTGCATAAATAAGCAGCGCAGAGAAGCGTTCGTTGTTCCTGATTGTTCCTGTTGCTTCCTGCATCTTTCTGCTGATTGGTGTTAGACTGAATTGTTATATGGTACTGTATACCAAGAGTTACTAAAGTCTGTTTGCTTTGGTAAGGGAAGATACTTACTGGACTGATATTACTGTTTATGACCTTGGACTGTTTTACCTACACCGAGACTGCTTATTATCTTGTATATAAAGTATTTTTCTCACACGAGCTGCACGTCTATCTCCTTCCCTGTGTGTTTCTGCTCTGCTCGTTGCACAAGCAACAAACACTTTTTACACACACCCTAACACTTCCCCTGCCACGGCCACCAAGCCATGCCATGCCACGGCCACTAAGCACGCACAGAACCAGTAGTAAAAAAATTTGAATCCCATCACTGTGCTGAACTTATCCTAACAATTCACATTGACGTGTGAGAGTCAGAAACCAATAGTGACTTTTTACCTACCCCCCATCCTTCCTCCCCTGCCGGAATCCAAAGCTTCCACTGTCTCTTTTTAAAGGACAAAAGTCAATGTGGGGATGTTCTGACACTTTTTCTCACACTATTTTCTCAGGGCTGAGTTAATCATTTTATCTCCCCCACATCCTCCTCATTGCTAGAACTAATTTCCTTTAAACTTTATCTCTGTCTGTTTCTGTCTTCTCTTATCTTATGTGACTGTTATCTCTGGTCTGGCATGCTCTATTAGGCAGTGCCACCTTGTGGGATCTAGAAGTTATGCATATTCGTAGAGGAATATGGAGATAACCTTGAAGGAGGAATACAGGTACAGTTAAGTAAATGTCAACTTCGATCGGAAGACAGGTGGGAAAGAAATTCAAGATTGCTCCATCTTGGTTCTTTTGAGTTCAAGAAAGAGCCGATGGAAACTCCACGAGTGCGTGGAGTGCTTCAAGGTGTTGGTTACCACCTTTAAAGCGTTCCATGGCATAGGACCTAGTTATCTTCGAGACCGCCTGCTGCTACTGACGACTTCCCACCGACCTGTGCGCTCCCACAGAGAGGGCCTCCTCGGGTGCCATCAGCCAAACAATGTAGGCTGGTGACCCCAGGGGGAGGGCCTTCTCTGTGGGGGCACCTACCCTCTGGAATCAGCTGCCTCCTGAGATAAGGAGGATCCAAGACCTCGGTGCCTTCCGCCGTGCCCTTAAAACTTTCTTCTTTCAGCAAGCCGGGCTGGCTTAACATATTTTTTAATTTTTTTAAATTTTTAATTGGTTTGTTATCTTAAATTGGGGCCAAATTAATTTATATCCTTTTAATTGTTTTTTAAGGTTTATTTTCTATGTTTTTATCTGGCTGTACATCGCCCTGAGTCCCTCGGGAGAAGGTGCGGTATATAAATTCAAGATAAAATAAATGGTACTGAGGTACCATTGTATAAGATTCTGTTACTATAACTGTTATCATAAAAGTAGTTTTTAAGGTTGATAATGACTCCCTAATAAAGGAAGTTATACTGAAAAGCAATGAAACCAAGCATCTATAGAAGAATGAGCAGCTAATCATGCAAAACCAAAGCAGACAATAGAAGCATTATAAGCACAGGACTTTAAACAACCTTGAAGAAAAAATGATGGGAGAAAAACATGTTTATAGAAAGGCACATTAATGAAGGAAACATATTAATTTATTACTATGATTGTTGTTGTTCAGCAATAATGCTTTATAGCAATTTATGTGTTTGTAGACTCATGAGTCTGTGGTGATGATGACGACGGTGAAAATAGTGATGATGATGGATATTTTGAAGCTTCGTGTATTTTGAGAAAACAAACATTGCATATCATGTTATAGAACACAGCCAGACTTTGGTTTCTTCCCAATCTGTGACTTGATCTGTAGCCATTAAAAGTACACCTAATTTTTTTAGAAACATTTATTTATTTATTTATTTATCAAATTTCTATACCGCCCTACTCCCGGAGGACTCAGGGCGGTGAACAGCCAAGATAAAATACGGATAATACAAACATTAAAAGTCCATTAAAATTATTAAATATTTTGGCCGAAAACAATTTTAAAACACCCAATTTGTAAAGCAGATTAAATGATTTAAAATTTTAAAAGGGAGAGTTAGGCCAGGCCAGCCTGCTGAAATAAAAATGTTTTGAGAGCACAACGAAACGTGCACAGATCCGGGATCCTCCGTATCTCTGGGGGGAGCTCGTTCCAGATGGTAGGTGCCCCCACAGAGAAGGCTCTCCCCCTGGGGGCTGCCAGTCGACACTGTTTGGCCGACGGCACCCTGAGAAGCCCCTCTCTATGGGAGCGTACTGGTCGGTGAGAGGCTATTGGTAGCAGAAGGGGTCTCGTAAATACCCCAGTCCGATGCCATGGAGTGCTCTAAAGGTGGTAACCAAAACCTTGAAGTGCACCTGGAAGACCACCGGAAACCAGTGCAGCTCGCGCAGGAGGGAGGGTCACATGGGAGCGCCACGCCGCTCCCATAACCATAATTATATTAACCAACATAATTATTATATAGACCTGCTCCTCCTACATCCTCTTGCCTCTATCTGAAAGGAATGTCAAAAACTTTAAAAAGATATTTTAATGTTCAGATAATTGATGTAATACCAAAATATTTATTTTACTTGTGCAGCTGGTTTTCCTGCATAGGAAGGCAAGCGGCGCCAATGGGAATACATGTCCTTCTCTTCCTTTTAATTAGGCAGCCCAATTATTTGTAGGTAGTCTACATGGGAACGGAAAATTCTAATGACCTCCAGATTGTGCTCATTGCTCTAACCCACATCTCAGTGCTACCTTGGCTTCCATACAAATTGCTATACTAATCCTTCTTTCGGGAGGGAGAGGAATATAAAGGGTTTTTAAAGCATGGTAAATGTATGAAGATGATGTTTTATATCTTGCTGACCTTTCTGTCTTTAAAGAACAAGATTGGGATTTGCCATGGACCTCAGAATGATGAGATCATCAGATCTTCCTTCCAACTCCTCAACCAGAGAAAGGGTGTCAAGCTTGCATTGTCACAGTGGCATCATGTGATGTATTGGGATTTTTTCCCCTTTGCTAAACCAGGCAGGGGCAGGGCTAGCAATGATGCATCCCAGCCCACGAGCCTTGAGTTTGACACCCCTGAATTAGAGAGTACAAAAAATGATCATTAGTGAGCTGCCCTATCTATATTTTAGTATATTTTGGATAAATAAACCCAAGGATCACTGAAACCCTACCAGTGATAAGAGAGAAGCTGGCTTGAAAAAAATACAAGGAGATGAAGAGAGACCAGTTTCTGTCAATAGATTAGAGAACCATGGACATGACCCTGGAGAAAATAGGCACAGATGATTAAATAAACCATGTTTTAACCCCAGGAAACAGTGAAAGAGGTTCAGATTGACTCTACCCTAATTCTATGGGGTATAAGAGAGGTGAACTCAATCTGGGTTTCAGGATTTTGTTGCTGTATCTCCATAAAGTGCAGTTCAAGTCAAACCTATGCAGTTTCCTGATCTTGCCTACCTGAAAAGATTGATGTAGTCTTTTCATTATGATCCTGCACCATGTGAGGCTTTAAAGTTAAAGCCATGTAGAGCTTTAAAGTTCAGCACTCTGAAGTTAACCTGGAAGTCCACTGGCAACCAGCTGGACTTACAAAACTGTGGGATAACAAGGGGAAATTGTGATGTGCTCATTAGTACTCCGATCACTGCCTTCCTGATCAATTGTAGCTTCTGAATGGTCTTCAAGGGCAGCACCATGTAGAGTGAATTGAAATGATCTGTTAATTTAGTGACCAGCAATAGACCTCCAAGTTGGAGAATGGTGACCACAAATGCACAAGATGGAGCTTTGCAAAGGTCCTCCTGGTTACCATTTAATCTGCATTTCCAACATTAAAAACTCAGGCTCCCTTCCTAATTTTGAAGATTTATTCTGCATGAGGACATGCAAGTGCATCAAGGATCAAAGCTGTCTCACAGAAAGTCCAGGATTACCATTAATGATAGTACTGAAGGAAGCCAGGCGATCCAGCAGGATCAGGAAGTATGCTGGCCACCTACAGGGTATCCACAAGGTCAACCCATGAAATCTTGAAACCAATCTGAAAAGAACATAGTCCTAGACAGTCCACTTCGCCTGTTCCTCTCCATAACTGCAAGCTTAACAACCTTCATTGAAAGTGAGAAGATAAGCTGCTAGATATCCCACCCAGTTGGAAAAGATGCACTTCTGTTTCCTTCAAGGTGGATGGGAGCACTCCTTTACCCAAGGGCACATTATTCACTGCCCTTTCGCAATCTCTATACCTCCCTGACAAGTGAGAAATCCAATGTGGCAGCAAACCAGTTGCCACAGAGATTGCTCAGGATTGACAAGGCCAAACCACCTCCAATGAATGCTTCTGTCATCTCTTAATGGATCTGCCCAGCCAACATATGTGAATATAAGCAATTTTCTTCCCCAAATGCCTTGCAAATTTGTCACAGAGGCCTAATATGTGATCATCTGCACCAGCCTTCCTCAGGAGTATTCAGGTCACCCATTGCCCAGTAGTTTTACTGTCTATTTATACATTTATATTCCTCAATAGGCTTAACTTATAAATATGTCACAATTAATTGCCCAAAAGAAATGAATTCTAGGAAAACATCTGTACTTCTAGAACTTCTACCAGTAGCTACTTAAGAGTTAGGAAAGCTTAAGTATAAAATTTGTCCAGCCAGAAAGAACTACAGATGTTCCAGCAGTTACATACATATACAACAGATGTTCGATGCGAAGATTTTGGAATTTTGCTTGATACAAAAAAAGCAAGATGTGCTTGCTACTAAACTGGGTTTGTGAAGCTCCATAAACGCCAACCTATTCTTCAGAGGACGATCAAATGTCTAAACAGAAATCAGAAACAAAACTCTTAAGACTAAGTCCCCTATACCTCCAGGAAAGTTTCTATTCACTGCCTGGTGTAGAGATTCTATGTGGTGCTTATGATTCACGAGCATTGATGCCATTGTTATTTTTATGGTCCATTAAGACAGCCCTGATTCCTGGAGACCGCTAGAACAAGTTCCTGCAGTTTTCTTGGCAACATTTTCAGAAGTGGCTTGCCAGGACCTTCTTTCTAGAGCTGAGAGAGAATGACTGACTCAAAGCAGACCTCATGTCTAAAGTCTATAACTTATGGTTCCCACTTTTAATACAGCACCTTCAACTACTGCACCAAACTGTCACTGCATCTTCTTAAAAAGGTGTGGAGTTCTCTTTTTCAAAATTGTCCACATATGCAACCAATGTTACGGTTTTCAGCAGATTTCTCCTAATCTTACATTAAGTCTCACGAAAAGACTTTTGTTCCTTCACCTTAGATAAAAAAATAAACACAAGTAGCATCAAAGTCTTGTAGCTATGTTGAAAAATGAACCATAATGCAGCAGTGAAATGCACTTACCTTCGCTACTGGTTCGGAAATGTGAGCGTGCGCGCGCCTCTTCTGCGCATGCAGTGGGTCAAAAATGGGACATAATGACGTCCTGGCAGGTAGGTGGAGCTCCCACCACAGGCCCTACCGGTTCGCACGAGCCAGATAGATCTGGCCAGATTTCACCGCTGCCATAGTGTCCTTATTCCTAGCTACCCATAGGGATGGAGAGAGAAATCCAAACCACTCAATTAATTTCCTACAAGAGATTACAAGCTTGTTTATGATACCTGAAGTATAATAATATCATACACACCTCAAGGATCCTCCCTAGAGCTTTCCTGTGAGAAACTTGTCAATTGACTGAAGATAATAACAATTGATCTGACCACAGATGGCCATTTGAGTAATGGGCCCCTGACCAGATCCATCAGATTATCTCTTCCTTGTCAACATTTTCCTGCAAACCAGCCTTTCATCAAGTAGTGGTTTTGGTAGAGAAATAAAGGCCCTTCTCCATGATTCTGAAGAAGACAGGCCACCAACAAGGAAAACAAGCAATAAATTAGCACCCAGATCTGGATATTCTAGTTTGGGGAGCGATGCTGGTATCTAACCCTGTGGGAGAAATTCCACAATTGTGGCTGCAAAAACTACACAAGGGAGCTCAGGTCTTACTACAACCTCTTCATCAGGCCTAGAAGCCATCTTTTGTGTTAGGCCTTCAGATCTGCCATGTTTACTACTGTGGAAAACTGGGACGGGGGATTGTGTGGAGTATGGCTGATATATAGTCATAGTAACATTCCTTTCTCAAGAAGTCAAGGACAACTTGCCCTGCACCTGGAAGGCTGGAGCTGGGAGGCATCTCCAGTTGGGACAATGTCTGATTGGATCATGTGATGGACTTCCGGGTGTTGGGTAGGGACTTGAACTTTTCTTTGGGTGGGGAAAACCTGGAAACTTTCAGATTCAGGTTTTCCCAGATGTGTCAATATAACATCTCTAATAAGATGTAACTTTGAGGAAAATCAAGCCTCAAAGTTTTCTTTTTTGGGGGTGTTACTTGGAACCCTGACACTCTTTCCTTCAAGGAACCTCAAAGGTACACTCATTCAGAGCCAAGAACATCTATTCTAAACCTGCTCCATGAATATGGAATGTGACTTCCGGTTGACGTCGTGGCAAGAATGGCTGGAAAATAGTGGGCTCCGCCAAGCCCTGCAAAATCCAACCAGTAGCTGCTGTCAGGAGACCCTACAGGGTCATAGCCACTTTGTAGGGGTGGTGAAGGAAGGAGAGGTGCTTCGCTGACCACGAGGATCTCGCAATTTCCTCATTAGGTTGAACCAAGCTCTCCGGAACGGAAGCAGGGACAATGGCCATTTTTGGCAGTCACAAAGCTGAGACCGGGACTGCAAGATTTCTGCTGGAGCAGATCATGGACACGAGCATTGAAACTGGGTGAGATAATTCCCAACTTTTACTCTAGAGACCTGATTTAAGTACAAGAATTTTAAAAGATAACCTCCAAGCCTAAGAAAGCAGCGATTAAATACACAGAGAAAAAAAAACAAACTGAAAATCAAGAGGTGAAAGAAGCCCAATGGAAGCTTTAAAATACAGAAAGTCTGAAAAAAACTTAACATTTTGAAAGGTGATTTTCAGGAGAAACTGTCCTGTTTACTTGTATTTCTAAACCCCCTGGATTTATCTGATAATCAGCTGTTTTTGACAGATTGTTTAATGTTGGATTTGGGAACAAGAGAGCCATCTACTGGAAGAAGAGAAGTACTACAGCACCATAGCCGCAGTATACTCAGTGAAAGTGAACCCAATACACACAAAGTCTAATACACAGAATAGAAGTAACAACATCTGGAAGGTGGCCTGACCTTGACTTTAGGAAACAACTCCTGTTAGAAGACAACTTGGATATTTTGAGAATACTGAGGGGTTTTTTCTCTTCTGAAGATTTCTAAAAGGAACTAACTTGCAAATAACTAAGCTTTATTAAAATTTGCTATAGGATTATGGATCTGAAAGATTGGAGGAATCTAGTGAATTAATTTGGATTTGGACTATTAATGTTATTTAACAGAGCATTCTACAAGACAAAAGAAGAAAGGTGATAGAAGAAAAGAAGGAAAGTTAGATAAGACTTTAAAATTTGGATAATTGGGAAGATATATAATTGGAAAATTGTAAGGCTGTAAAGCACTAAAGAATTTTAAAGATCATAGGGGTTTTGGAGGTATAATTATGGGATTAATGAAATCTTATTAAATAGGAGCTTTTAAATATTGAGACGTTGGAACTATAGAAATATACTGAGTAATTTTTATTAAATTGTTATAAAATGGATTTACAGGGGATGATAGAGGCATACGAAGAAATATTCTTGATGTTAAAAAGTGTGCCTGAAACTATAAAGAACAATAAGGAGACAAGGGGATTGTTTAAAGACACAGAAATGAATGTAGAAGTCACTCAACAATTGGTGGGGAAAGAGCAACACTATATTCAGGAAATAGATGAGAAATAAGAAGCAGTAGAAGGGGAAAATCAAAATGAGATGCAAGAAGCTAAAAGATAAAGGATTAATAAGTAGGAATCAATTAGATCGGTGGTCACCAACCGGTGGTCTGCGGACATGGTGGTCCGCAAGAAAATTTTGGTGGTCTCTGGTGCACCCAGGTGAAGGAGCTGCTCTGGGATGAGCAATGGCCAGTCCTGTGACTAGAGCTCTGGAATATGAGACTGGCCAGGCAACTCATGGTGGGGCTGTAAATCTTCGTTGTAGAGGGAGATTCATGCAACTTGCAACTTTGTAGCGCAGCCCTCACTGGCTGGAATGAGGTGCAAGGGGGGGTTGCAGTGCAGGCAGGCCAAAGTAATGGGTGGCGGGAACCCCGGGCTGTTTCTTCCCCCTGCTGTACCTTTCTGTCAGCTGAACCCACCAGTGGCTATTCCCGCCCCTTGCCCTCCCTTTCCAGTCACTCCTCACCTGGCCTGAGAAGGGAAGGGGGGGGATGGAGATTTGCTCCATATTCCAGAGTGGGAGCAAAGCATTTCTTCTGGCCCTTGTTGGTGCTCCATGTACCTCAATCTCTCAGGGAGACGCTTGACTTCCTCTCAGCCTCAAGACACTGGCTGGCCCATGAGATGAGAGAAAGAAAGAGAATCAGAGAGAGAATGAAAGAGAGAGAATGAGAGTGGGAGAGAGAAAGAAAGAAAGGGGGAGAGAGATGAGACAGAGAGAGGGGGAGAGTGAAAGAGACAGAAGAGAATGAGAAAGAAAGAGAGAATGAGAATGAGAGACAGAATGAGAGAATGAGAAAGAGACAGAGAATAAGAATCAGAATGAGAGACAGAATCAGAGAATGAGAATGAGAGACAAAGAGAGAGAGAGAATGAAAGAGAGAAAATGAAAGAAAATGAGTGGGAGAGAGAGGGGGGGAGGGAGGGAGGGAGGGAGGGAGGGAGGGAGAGAGGAGGGAGAGTGCCTGAAGGATCCCATCCCATCACTGGGAGTCCAGCGCTTCAGCAAGTGGCGTGCTGGATTCGTATTAGTGGTCCGCAGGATTTAAAATTATGAACTTGGTGGTCCCTGAGGTCCAAAAAGTTGGAGACCCCTGAATTAAATAACTCCTTAAAAGTTTACAATAGAACAGACAGGAAAAAGAAAAATCTCTTTTAAAAAAAGGAAAGGTTTAGAGGAAAAAAAGAAAAATCTCTTTTCTTAAAAAAAAAGAGGAAGTCTTGTGGATGGGTGTTCAAATAATACAGGAGAAAGAAACAAAGGGCACCCAAAGGGAATGTTCAGTAGGCGCAAATCTATCAAAAAGAGCTACAAGATTCCGAGAGAGAGAGAGAGATAAAAGGCTGACTAAAAAGTCAATAAATGATGGAATTTCAAAAAGGTTAAGAGATGATGGATAATGAGAAAATAAAATAATAAAATAGAAAAATACAAATAGAGAAAATAGTAGTATATATATTAACAGATAATACAACTTACTATAACTAAAAATAAGTTAAGTTTAGTAGATGGAAATTTAGGATTAGGTAATCTAATTGTATTATCAACATTAATAGTGTGTTAAAGTATATTGTGAATTTAAAATATTACAGATTAGAAATTGTGGGGATTTTGAGATACACTTGCAGGATTCCTTGAGGAGCACCCGGAGGCTCCAGCTGGTCTAGAATGCAGCCGTGCGGGTGGTTATGGGAGCGACGGGGTGCTCCCATGTGACCCCCTTCCTGCGCGAGCTGCACTGCCTCCCAGTGGTCTTTCGGGTGCGCTTCAAGGTTTTGGTTACCACCTTTAGAGCGCTCCATGGCTTAGGACCGAGGTATTTACGAGACCGCCTTCTGCCACCAGTAGCCTCTCACCGACCAGTACACTCCCATAGAGAGGGGCTCCTCAGGGTGCCGTCGGCCAATGTCGACTGGCGGCCCCCAGGGGGAGAGCCTTCTCTGTGGGGGTACCCGCCATCTGGAACGAGCTCCCCCCGGAGATACGGAGGATCCCGGACCTGCACGCTTTTCGCCGTGCCATCAAAACATTTCTTTTCCAGCAGGCCGGCCTGGCCTAACCTCTCTTTTAAACTTTTAAAATTCTTTAATTTTAAATTTGTCTTAAGAATTTGGGGTGTTTTAAATTTCATTTTCCAGGCCAAATTATTTAATTGTATTTTAATGCTTTTTTAATATTTGTATTATATGTATTTTATCTGGCTGTTCACCGCCCTGAGTCCTTCGGGAGTAGGGCAGTATACAAATTCAAATTCAAATTCAAATTCAAATTCAAATTCAAATTCAAATAATAATAATAATAATAATAATAATAATAATAATAATAATAATAATAATAATATTGTTAATATTTGGCTTTATTAGTAATCCTACACATTTGGAATATTGAAATTATGGTGGAATAATGAGTAATTTTTAAAATATTAAATATTAGTAATTTAGTAGGGGATAACAAATACATGGCGCAAAGAAATGTTACCTATGTTTAAATGAATTAATGGGGAAAATGATAAAAGAATTATAAAGAGAGAATAGTATTGTTGAAGTTGGAAGATTAGGATTACACATACTTATTTGCATTATTATTGTTAGCGTTATTTTAAAAAGATTTCACCCAATCAATACACAGTCCACAAAATATGTATGATGTGAAAACTGCAAATAAGACATGTTTTAAAAATGCTGGTACAACTGTTGTACACCTGAATGATGCATGTTATACCTGTGTATTTTTTTAACGGTCTTAACTTAGTACCAAACATTCACTTTAGGAATATTCTGTTCTAGTAACATGAAGCAAACACACACACAAACACCGCCAACTGAACTGCCATTCTCTTCATGATTTGCTATGCTGCCACCCTGTAAAATGACTTCCCCTTTGCAATTTGCCAGATCCAACACCAACAGAGTAGATATATAACTCTTTTCTTTGTAGGATGGTTTTCTCCATCCACCAACCCTCCTCCCCTCTCATTTTTAATGAATTTTATTATAAACTACTTCAGATTTTTTGCAATGAGAAACAAGATAATTTTGACTAATGTGGTTAATAAATAAAAAATGTACACACCCGTATTCAATTGTGATGTCTTTGCTAAGGAAATCATCAATCAGACGAAGATCTGTGGCTGGCTTTGGTTAATCCCAAAATGATAAAACAAGATTTGGTTGGTATTTGAATGGGAGGCTACTCTCATTAGCTTCCTGACTAGGCTAGACTCAGAAGTCAAATAGCATTCCAGAAGTACCAATGGCAGATTACTTCCTCAGTTTCAAAGAAAACCACATGATTAATAAAGTAACTGGGAACTGAACTTGAATTAAATTGAACTTGGGCCAGCTACCTCAATTATTTGTGATAGCATCTTCATTTATGAACAACCCAGCAATTAAACAGGAGTTTCCCTAAAGCTATTGTCCAGATTATTTACTTTTTAGTTACAGCAATTACAACTTTCTGCAGGTGATACCTTGAAGAATGCAAAGGTCAGGATATTTTACTTTTATTCAGCAGAGCCAGATATTTCACAGATCACTGTGCAGGATAAAAGCCAAAATAAAAAATAAAAAAATTACTGTATTTCCCCCCCCCCTTTTTTTTTTTTAAATAGCCATAAGAGACCTGTAAGGCCAATTTATTTGGTATTTACAAAGGTAATTATGATAGCAGTAAGCTACATTATCAAAGAAAAGTAACAGATTACTTTAAGAGGTTAAAAAATACAAAAGAGCAAAAAATATATTATTCAAGACATATATATTTAATACGCATCTATAACTGAGTATAAATGTGTCACAGAGTACATTATGCTTGTCCACACACAGTATACCTATAGGCAATCCACTCATAGAGGACAGCTCTTCAATCTGTTGAGTGAATGTGGCCATACCTTTATCTTTCCAATGCTGCAGTATCAGTCATAAGAGCATGGAGAATGAGTAGTTGTCAAATTCCATATACTAGGTAAATTTTAGCTCTTATACTGAAAATTTTAGCTTTTGCTGCTAAGTTGTATTTCTATCTATGTCACAAACCACAAACCACTACTTTGTCCTGACAAAGGAAAGTCTAACCCTGCAGATGTATTGGGACTGAAATTTCTTTGCCTAGGGAACCAATTAATATATAGAACTGCAGGATAAACATAAGACTGAGGTTGCCTGCAGATTAGCCTATGCAATGTTTTAGTTTGATAATATTTAAGTGTTGTCCCATCCCCAAAGCTAAATCATGACATGACAGGAGCCCTTCCCTTTCTAACAGAAGCAGAACTGCCCCATTGCCTCTCTTCACAATTGAAGCAGATGACATAGCAATAGCACTTAAGACTTATATACATCACTTCACAGTGCTTTGCAGCCCTCTCTAAGTGGTTTACAGAGTAAGCGAATTGTCCCCAACGCTCTGGGTCCTCATGTTACCCACTGTGGAAGGATGGAAGGCTGAGTCAACCTTGAGCCAGTGAGAATCAAAGTGCTGGCGGACAGTTAGAAGGCACTGCAAAAGTGACTTCTAACCACTGCGCCACCATGGCTCAGTGGTAAATTGGATACATGCACAGAGTCATTGCAGCTTCTGCAAGGACTTGAAGCCACACAGCATCATCGTAAGATGCCACTTCCACCCCATATATACATTGATTCTTTTTTTAATCTTGCTTGCTGTTCAGTTTAATGTTTTGAGTTTTAGTATTCTAAGAAGGCCTTATTAGAAGCTAATATTCTTCTAAAAAAAAACACACACACACACAGCAGAGATGTAAGTACTCTAGCTCAAGGCAACTGTAAATGCTGTAAAAGTTTGGGTTTTTGACATGGCATGAAACACAAAGGTGAAAATATTTGGAAACCACATGCTTTCCAAACATAGCAAACATTTAGCTTTCCAAGGAAAGCTTCAAGTTCATAACTGCACTCAGATACTCTTCATTCCCAAGATCCATTTTCAGGGCTGATTCGTAGGCTTCAATGGCTTTTTCTTTTAATCCAAGGCGTTGGAAGGTGAATCCTAAGCTTTCAAATAACTCAACACATATTAGACCTTTCTTAACTGTCTTATCTACCAATTTATTCAAGCTTCTTTCACAGTTCTTTTGTTCAAACGAATTGTTTTCAATTTTCAGCCCTTGCAGGTACTGTTTCATAGCGTTCACATCTGATTTTCTATGACGTTCCTGAAAACGTCCATAATTAAAATGGAGCTGCTGCTTCTCTGTAGCAGTTAGGTTGCTGATGGCAAACACTTTCTGAAAGGTTTCATCCGCTTCCCGTAGCTGTTTTTTTTCGGCATACATGTTAGCAAGGTCAATATAAGCATAGACAAACTTGGTTTTACGCTCCACCACTTTTTGGAAATGAAAAATGCAAAGTTTCATCAGTTCATACTGCTTTAGAACAGACTGGAATTGGTCCTTGGACACTTTTTTTTTCAGGACAAAGTACTGTATTCTATAGCATATTCCAATTTGATGGTGCAGGAATGCAGAGTTCGGAGTCAAGCTTAATGCTTTCTTCAAATGTTGCAATGATGTCTCTATGTCTCCTTTCTTTCTGTAAAATTTGGCAGCATACCTTAATACATATGGAACGTCAGGATGTTTTCCAAGCACTTCCTTAATGTATTTTTCTCCTTCCTTCACTCTGTTTGTTTCCTGTAACTTTAATGCAAGGAGAGGAGTCACAAACATGTCATTGGGATTCAGTTTTTCTGCAAGCCTCAAAGGTTCCAGTGAAGAGCCTTTTCCAGAACATTTTTTTGCATAATAATCTTCCAGGCGGTATACTGTAATTGCATAGCCTGAATTAAATTCTGGGTTTTCAGGTTCTTTATCCCAGGCTTTTTCAAAGTTCTCCTTGGCCTTTTCATAATACCTGGCTCCAAATTTGAGGAGAGCCCAACCCTTTTCACAGAAGATCTGTGGGAGCTCCATCTTATAAGGAAATTCACTTCCAAGTTGCTTGCAGGTGTTTTCTACCTTCTCCACGTAGGCTTGGGATTCAGTAAGGTTGCCCATGTGGTAGTGCACCCAGGCATAGTTGCCCCAGGTGACCAGGCTTCTCTTTTCAACATCCTCAGGGTATTCTATGGGCACAGCCTCTTCAGCTTTCTGCAGGTTTTCCAGGGCTTCGTCCTTCTTGTCGTTCAGGAATTTCACATAGGCAAGAAGGTTGTAATTTCGAACTTTGGATTTGCTGGTTAAGAACTGGATCTGCTCAGCAATTCTTTCCTCCAATTCATCAGGATCAATATGCTCTTTCTGCAACTCCCATGTAAAATGGCATTCAAGTTGTTGGAGAATCTCCTTTAAACCTTCCTGGGAGAGGGGACTGGAAAAGGAAAGAGAATGAGAGACATTTACATTATGAAAATAAGAAACAGTCCTATTATCTGTGATAATGGGAGATTTTCTTTAAAAAATAAACTGAATTTAGTGATGGATTTTTATACTTTTTAAATATTAGTTAAATATACTGGTAGAGAGCAATTAGTACCGTATTTTCCAGCGTATAAGACGACTTTTTAACACATGAAAATCTTCTCAAAAGTCGGGGGTCGTCTTATACGCCGGGTGTCGTTCTCCTGTAACCAAGCAGACCAGCCCGAAAGGCTCTGACGAGCCTTAAATGGCTCTGACGAGTCAAGCTCTGACCATCCCAGCTGAGTTGCCTGCTAATCAGGCAACTCAGCTGTGATTGCCAGAGCCATTTAAAAGGAAAAAACTTTTCCCCCCTCCAGCATGCTTACCTTAGCTGCTAGTTGCAACGCTTGCCTTGCTTCGCTTGCCTGAATCCATTCCATCAGCAAGCAACTCCCTGCTTGCAATCAAGCAGGCAGGGAGTTGTGGACTTCAACTCCCAGAATTCCTCAGCCAGCAAAGCAAAGCTGGCTGAGGAATTCTGGGAGTTGAAGTCTACAAGTCTTAAAGTTGCCAAGGTTGGAGACCCCTGTTCTATTGGGTAAGTTTTTTCCCCCTTTGGGAGCTTTAAAAAAAATAGTTAATTGGGGGTTTTTTTAGTTGTTCTTTTTTAGACCTAGCCATTTAAAGTTTAGGAAGTTTTAAATTTAGCTTTCATATAAAAATAAAAATAAAATAAAATAATATTTGTGCAGCTTTCTGAGATTTAGTGTATTTCTGTAGTGTTTCACTCTAACTACACAAACACACAAAATCTCACAAAGCTGTATGTGGAATTTTGTGTGTGTAAAGTGTGAAAGTTGGTTTTTTGGGCTTTTTGTGGCTGTGTGAGGTTCCTGCTTGTTGCAGGGGCCATTTTGGGTCTAGCACAGCAGCTTTTACATTGTGGGTGAGCCAGTTGATGTTTTTTAATTTTTATTTGGTGTGCGTTGGAAGAGGGGTAGTCTTATATGGCGAGTATAGCCCAAACCCTATATTTTAACAGGAAAAGTTGGGGGTCGTCTTATATGCCCAGTCATCTTGTATGCCGGAAAATACGGTAGTATTTGCAGTATTGGTCTTTCAGAGAAGAAATGTTAATCTGAAGATGCCTGTGTTTTTAGCACTGTGAAATAAAGAGCCTGAGAACAGAAAAATAGAGCACTGGAGATCATCCACAAAGTGCTCCAGACAGATGCTTTTCTAATGAGACTGCAAAACATCAGTCTTTAACTGTTTAGAGTACTGGAAGACAAGCCATCTTTCTCAAATCCAGTTTGCGCCTTTAAAGACATTGGGTATGCATACTTATTTTTCTAAAAACTTTTGGGAATTGCCTGTTAACCACTTTTTAGCTATTAGGAACCTTTGGTTCCACAAGTCAGAAAGTACCCGGTGAGTTTCCTTCAATCCTTAGTGGAAGAAATATTAAGTGCAAGTTTAAAAACTTTTTAAAAATGCACATTTGGGGAATAAAGAGCCAAAGATTATTAGAACTTTGATTGTATTTGATTTAATATACAATTCTGAAATTAATTATAACAATCCTTCCCGTAAGAAAATGATTTTGTTTTGAATTGTTTAAAAGAGCGTAGATGAGACTTTGAAGTTTGGACACTAGAGGAAACTCGAAGAAATTATAGTTTATAATTAAAGGAGAAGAACACTTAAATTTGACTTACACAGAATTAAGCAAAGTATTTTAACACTGGACATATATTGAAAGGTATCTTTGAACAATGGACCCAGACATTAACTTTAAGATGTCTGCCTATATAGATAGACTCTGTTTAAAAGTTGTTAAGGAAGGGGGAACAAGTTTTATCTGACAAGATTGTGACTGATCTGGAAGTGTATTTAAAAGTGATACATCCGCTACAAGAACGATATGGAAAAAGGACTGGCTAATGTCTTAATAAGAAAGAATATGCAAACAAACAAATGGAATGTTCTGGAAAATTTCCTATATTGGTTTTCCAAAAGGGGCTTGTTGAAATGAAGAACTTTGTGTGAAGGGACAAAAAAAATGAAATCAAAATTTAGGGCATTATTTCAAGGTTGTAAAAGGAATTCAAAGCTGATTTATTTGATCATTGTTAAAATAGAAATATGGGTATCTCTGGTAACCCTCAAGGGACTTTGCTGATCAGGTTGAAATGACAAGGCTTTAAGGCAGGGGTGGGAACAATGGCCCTTTTATGGCTGACTCGGGAATTCTGTGTCAGGGCGTTGATTAATCCCATTCTGCTTTTGGGATAATCGCACCTGATTACGAGGGGCGGATCGAGACCTTTCCTTGCAAGTATACTTTAAGAAAACAAAACCCAAAGATATTTTCTAAGAAAACTCATTTATTTGTTATAAAGAAAATAAAACACCTAACTGATCTAATAAGTTACATTTTGAATAAAAGTTCATGCCAGCTGCTTTTCAGCAGTCGGACTTCTGGCAAGAGAACAAAAGGGAGGTGAGTGAAAAAATGTGGGTTGGACATGCGCAGTTTAGCTTACTGATAAGGATTCTTGGCAAGCTACGGAAAGTCTGATAGTCCAGAAATGAGAGCTCAGCTGGTAAATAAAAAAAACGCAGTGACATTCTGGGAGTTGAAGTCCACAAGTCATGAAGGGGCCATCATTCCCCACCTCTGCTCTGAGGATTTGTTTATAGATAGGAGATAAAATATGGGAAGAAGGTACCATTTGTTGTATTTTAAAAGAAGGCAATAAATTATTAAAATTGAATATACTCGTATAAAGAGGAAGTAATTTCTTTATAAAGTATAAAATTTTCCAGGTCAATTATAGTATTTTTTAAAATTACCTATAATTATCTTTACCCACAAAACATCTGTTGTCTTCTTGGTAAAATACTTTCCCATCAGTATTTCAAAACTCAAAAGTCTGAATATGTGAATGTGAGTATTGTTGTGGTTGTTGCCATGAATGCGGTTTAGACTGTTGAGTTGAGATTTTAGGTCAAAAGCAACTTCAAAAAGATGGTAGTTGCCTGCATAGTCACAATCCTCTCCCCCAGTATTTTTTCCTGTGTATTCAGGATTTCATTAACACACCTAATTTATAAGGTAACCACGAAGGTACAACATATTAAGGTACACACTGTTATTAATTCCTCTTACCTTTTTTCCCATTCTCCATCAACAATTAAGAACAAATTTTAAAACTGCCCGTCATCCTCACAGAGGGACTCTTGGGCAGTATACAGATGAAACAAATTTTTAAAAGGCAAAGATGATTAAAATTCAACATTAAAGAGTTAATTAAAAGAGAAGGGTGAAGATGACTTTCAGGGCACTAGCCAATCCCATTGCATGTTCCTATGCGAGTGCCAAGCAAGGCTGCAGAGCCATGCATGTACACCTTTCTGGAAGGCCAGAAGAATGGGGGCCCACCTCACAGGGTGGGGGGGGAGCAACGGCAGAGAAAGTTCTCTTTTTGGAAAACCCCCCCCCCCAGTCAGAATTCTTTAACTGACAGGGAACTAACAGAGGAGGAGGAGGAGGAGGAGGAGGAGGAGGAGGAGGAGGAAGAAGAAGAAGAAGAAGAAGAAGAAGAAGAAGAAGAAGAAGAAGAAGAAGAAGAAGAAGAAGAAGAAGAAGAAGAAGAAGAAGAAGAAGAAGAAGAAGAAGAAGAAGAAGAAGAAGAAGAAATGTCCCTCTATTATTATCCATTGAAGAAGAAATGTCCCTCTATTATTATCCATTGAAGAAGAAATGTCCCTCTATTATTATCCGAAGAAGAAGAAGAAGAAGAAGAAGAAGAAGAAGAAGAAGAAGAAGAAGAAGAAGAAGAAGAAGAAGAAGAAGAAGAAGAAGAAGAAGAAGAAGAAATGTCCCTCTATTATTATCCATTGAAGAAGAAATGTCCCTCTATTATTATCCATTGAAGAAGAAATGTCCCTCTATTATTATCCGAAGAAGAAGAAGAAGAAGAAGAAGAAGAAGAAGAAGAAGAAGAAGAAGAAGAAGAAGAAGAAGAAGAAGAAGAAGAAATGTCCCTCTATTATTATCCATTGAAGAAGAAATGTCCCTCTATTATTATCCATTGAAGAAGAAGAAATGTCCCTCTATTATTATCCGAAGAAGAAGAAGAAGAAGAAGAAGAAGAAGAAGAAGAAGAAGAAGAAGAAGAAGAAGAAGAAGAAGAAGAAGAAGAAGAAGAAGAAGAAGAAGAAGAAGAAGAAGAAGAAGAAGAAGAAGAAGAAGAAATAATGTCCCTCTATTATTATCCGTTTCCTTACCTCATGATTGCAGTTTTATTATCAGGCGTGGGAAGGGGAAAAAACGACGGAATCTCCTTTTCTTAAAGGAATGACGATCCCGGTTTTCTTTAAATTTCAGAAAGAGGAGAGGGAACAGGAGAGGATCGGTTGCTCCACACGGCCTCCCGTCTGCTCAGAAAGAAAGAAAGGAAAAACGAAACTTAGGCGATCCAGTGAACTTGGGAGAAACGAAACTAATTTTTGCCCTGCTGAAAGTAAAGTCTGGAGCGGAATCGATTTCCATTTCTTCTGATTTCCGTCATTGTTAATCGCTGTTTAAGGGGATCACGGACAGGACAGGCTGGCTTTTCATGGTTTGGGGTAAATAACGTCAAGATTGGCGAATAAGTCTGGTCTAGCTTAATACACGACACTCTCTTAGTTCAAGGAATGGACGCTGCTTGCATTTTTCTGTCTTAAGTACATGGGGTGGGGGTGGGGACACACACTGCATTGCATTGCACATCTGGGAATATGGCTGAAGATGTTTCTTTTTTTGAGGGTGCATAATCTAAATAACCTTTTGGATGGCTCCAGAAATCTTAAGATTTCTATTCTGCTTTTCTTCCAGGCAGTTCTCTCTTCTACATTCCGCCCCCTCCCCAAGCTGTTCCTGGGAGGTGGATTATGTCTCTTAATGACTTTCCATGTCTTAAGGTTAGATTTAAAGCCATACTTGTACACCACCCAGAGGTATAACACTTAACTGTTACTCTACTAATACTACTGTAAGGTCCGGCTATACGCTTAAGCTCTCAGTGAACCAAAAAGAAAGACTTAAACGGAGGCTTGAATAAGAATCAACATTTAATCTTTGATCAAAGACAAAAGGCTGGGTAAAACCATTCCAAACACATACAAAGAGATATGTATATGGGAGGGTTCACATCTTCAGAGAAGATGTAACCACGTTTTATACCTTTAAAGCATCAGTTAGATCCCCAATTCTGGCCCCTTAATTTATGTTTGTGTATTCTTTGTTGCCCTGCAAAGGAATCTAAACTTCCAATTAGTCTTATCTTTGTTTACTTAATTGGCCACTTAGCCCCTGGCTCCTGAAGACCAGATCTTATCCAGATCAGGCATAAATTAGGATTGAGATGTAAATTACCCCTTTGTTGATGGCTGGAGTTCCAACAGATACATACCATGTTTTTAGGTGGCACAGAAAGAGATTGATATGAGCAGGTCAAATGGCAGGGACATACGTTTGACAAATACCAGATACATTTCAGAGGCCTAATGACAATATGTTTGTAACAGGAGATACAAATAGAAAGGAATAATATATGTGATACAAAAGCACAATATATATGTTACAGGAACCTAATGATTACAGAATAACAAGCTTTTACTAAATCTAGTATATCAGTATTTTATATTCTATATTATTGTTTCCCTACACTACTGTAATCAAACAACGCCTAGAAGCAAGCAAATTTATAAGCAGAAGCCAGCATGGGTTTGTCAAGACCAGATCATGCCAAACCAATCTTATTTCATTCTTTGACAAAGTGACTAAATTAGTGGACCAGCGAAATGCTGTCAATAAAATATACTTGGATTTCAGTAAGGCATTTGACAAAGTAGACCGCAACCTACTTCTTAGTAAACTAGAAAAAGGTGGGATAGATGGCATTCCACCAGATGGATTTGTAACTGGCTGACAAACCACACTCAATATGTAGCCCTTAATGGAACTACATCTACATGGAGGGAAGTGTAGTAGTGGGATACCCCAAGGGTCTGTCTTAAGCCTAGTACTCAATATCTTCATAAATGAATTAGATGAGGGAACAGAATTCATCAAATTTGCAGACAACATCAAGCTAGCAGGAATACCAGCACCCCAGAAGATAGGCTCAAGATCCAGATGGATCTTGACAGACTTGAACACTGGGCCCTATTTAACAAAATGAAATTCAGTGTAGAGAAAAGTAAAGTTTTACACTTAGGCAAGAAAAAACAAATGTATAGGTACAGATTAGGTGAAACCTGGCTCAATAGTACTAACTGTGAGGGGGATCTTACAGTCCTAGTGGACAATCAATTAAATATGAGCCAGCAGTGTGTTGCAGCCACTAAAAAAGCCAACGCAATCCTAGGCTGCATTAGTAGAGAGGTAGAATCAAGATCACGTGAAGTGGTGATACCGCTGTATAAGGCCTCGGTAAGACCACACTTGGAATACTGCATCCAGTTTTGGTCACCGCAATATAAAAAAAGATGTTGGGGAAAGTCCAGAGAAGAGCAACAAAGATGATTAAGGGGCTGAAGGCTAAAACATATGAACGGTTGCAGGAATTGGGTATGTCTAGTTAAAAAAAAGGACTGGGGTGATATGATAGCAGTGTTTCAATATATGAGGGATTGCCATAAAGAAAAGGGAATCAACCAGGGATGAAATCCAGCAGGTTCTGACAGGTTATGGAGAATTTCCGGTAGCGGAAATTTTGAGTAGTTTGGACAACCGGCAAATACCACCTCTGGCTGGCCCCAGTGTGGGGTGGAATGGAGATTTTGCAGTATCTTTCCCCTGCCACGCCCACCAAGCCATACCACGCCCACCAAGCCACGCCCACAGAACCATTAACCGGTAGTAAAAAAAATTTGAATTTCACCACTGTAGTCAACCTATTTGCCAAGGCACCAGAAGGCAAAACAAGAAGCAATAGCTAGAAACTAACCATGGAGAGAACCAACCTAGAACTAATCAGCAATTTCCTGACAGTGAGAACAATAAACCAGTGGAACAGCTTGCCTTCAGCAGTTGTGGATGCTCCATTACTGGAGGCTTTTAAAAAGAGACTAGTAGCCACGCATCTGAAATAGTATGAAGTCTCCTGCTTGAGCAGAGGGTTAGACTAGAAGACCTCCAAGCGGTGGTGGGATTCAGTAGACCAGTTCAGACCAATTCAGGAGAACCGGTTGTTAACTTTCTGAGCAGTTTGGTGAACTGGTTGTTGGAAGAAATCATTAGGGCAGAGAACCGGTTGTTAAATTATTTGAATCCCACCACTGCCTCCAAGGTACCTTCCAATTCTGTTATTCTGTTAAATGCTTGCCCAGAAATCTCTTATTAGGCCTAATGGAGACAGGAAAACAGAAGACCTTGGAAAAAGGAGGCTTAGGAAGAGGGTTGATTGTCTATATATCCAAAGGATTGTAAAACAGGTAGTTGTGCACATGTGCATGAAAAAATGTGTAACAGGTCTCTAAACTTTTTGACACACCTTATTTTGGAACCGTGGCCACTCAATAAACGCTACCTCTTGGAAACTGATATTGATTCAAATTTAATTCCTCTGGGAAATCTGGCCCTAAATTTCTTCCAGCACATTGAATTTAAATTAAATTTAAACTTTACATTCTTCTTCAGATGGCTCTTTTGATATGCTCATAGATTTATTTTTATTATACGTGTTGGATTTGCATCTCATCTTTTGTGCCAGACTTCAAGGCAGCTGATGTGAGATTTAACTTTATTAGATCCCACAAGAATCCTGTGCGGTAGATCTGGCAGGGAGTTTCACTGGAATGGGTCTTCCTGTTCTCGGCCCCACATGTACAGATCCGCGGTCTCTGACTGATTTTAAAGGCCACGTGCTTTTGTAAAAATGACTCCTTTTAAACAGTCCCAAATTTTAAATTATGGAAATTTGTGATGAAGAATATGCTCCACAAGGAGTTTTGGTCAGGAAAAGATGAAACATCATCATTTGGTGTTCTTGCATGCATGCAAGATTTGAAAGGAAGACCAATTTTAAGAGTACAATGGCAGCACAGATTCTCCTATTATGTAGTTGTGCAGTGTTGTGATACAAGTACTGAAGGCAATGCTGGTGCCTGTCATCACCGATATACATTTTGTTGCATGGCATCATCGTGATTTGGAACGATGATGAATGACAGAAGACCACTGGCAGTCCATGAAGACCAGCTGCCAG
The DNA here is from genome assembly GCF_059756535.1 of Pantherophis guttatus. Classification (NCBI taxonomy): domain Eukaryota; kingdom Metazoa; phylum Chordata; class Lepidosauria; order Squamata; family Colubridae; genus Pantherophis; species Pantherophis guttatus. The sequence goes on along the minus strand of NC_142068.1, from coordinate 70,576,669 downwards.
GGAGGGGGAGCTTAGCTACTTGTGCAACCACTCGATCCCTTGTGATTGTGGTGGTGGTGGTGATTTAAGTCATGTTAATTTTTGTGAGCATTCTTTAGTCTGAATCGGTATTGGTGATGTTGCAACTTAAAGGAAGATGATGCAATAGGTTAGAAGTTCAAAGCGCTAGTGATGCCTGGAGTACGGCTGCAGGCTCAGCTAAGCCTGAAACTACAGGCTAACCAGCTTAACATCAATACCTGGGAAGATACTCGAAAAGATAATCCAAAAACAGATATGTGAACATCTAGAAACAAATAAAGTTATAACGAGAAGCCAGCACGGGTTTGTTAAAAACAGATCATGCCAAGCCAATCTTATTTCATTATTTGACAAAGTGACTAAATTAGTAGACCAGCAAAATGCTGTGGACATAGTATACTTAGACTTCACAAGGCATTTGACAAAGTAGACCACAACCTACTTCTTGGTAAGCTAGAAAAATGTAGGATGGACAGCATCACCACCAAATGGATTTGTAACTGGTTGACAAATCGTACTCGACAAGTAGCCCTTAATGGTACTACATCTACATGTAGGGAAGTAAGCAGTGAGGTAGCACAAGGTTCCATCTTAGGCCCAGTACTCTTCAATATCTTCATAAATGACTTAGATGAGGGAATAGAAGGGGAACTTGCCAAATTTGCAGATGATATTAAATTGGAAGGAAGAGCCAACACCCTAGATCCGTGATGGCAAACCTATGGCACGCGTGCCACAGGTGGCACACAGAGCCATATCGGTGGGCACGAAAGCATTGCGCTAGGTCAACTGCAGTGCACATGAGCACGCAGGCCAAATGATTTTCGGGCCTTCCGGGCACACTGGAAGTTGGCAAATGGGCCATTTCCGGCCTCCAGAGGGCCTCCAGGCAGGTGGGGAAGGCCGTTTTCACTCCTAGAAAGCCTCTGGAGCCTGGGGAGGGCGAAAAACGGGCCTACCGGGCCCACCAGGCCATCACGTGCCAAAAACAGGGGGAGTATGGGGTGGTCGCACATGCAGGTGCGGGGGGTGATGGGGCGCATTGAATTGTGGGTGTGGGCACACACATATGCGACCCCCCCCCGCGTAACCTCCACTTTTGGCACGTGACGGCAAAAAGGTTAGCCATCACTGCCCTAGATCATGGGTGTCAAACTTGCGACATTGTTGCCATCATGTGACATATTGTGATTTTTTTTCCCCCTTCATAGAGCTGGGGTGGGCATGGCCTGTGCATGACACATCCAGCCCACAGGCCACCAGTTTGACACCCCTGCCATAGATGATAGGCTCAAGATCCAGATGGATCTTGACAGACAATGAATGGAAACTGATAATTAAGATTCAGCCTGGAAATAAAGAGAAATTTTCTGGCAGTGAGAAGAATCAACCAATGGAACAGCTTGCCTTCAGACCAGGTGTGAAATCCACTTACCTTCCTTACCAGTTTGGAAGCGCATGTGCTGTGGGTGCGCACGCTTCGCTTGTGCATGCACGCATGTGTGCGCACGCTTCGCTTGTGCACGCATGCATGTGTGCGCACAGACCTGCACATGCACAAAACCTTCTGCGCATGTGCAGAAGGTAAAAAAACACATTACTTCCTGGTTAAAACCAGGAAGTAATGACACCCGGACGGGTGGGCAGAGTTTTTCTCCATCATCGCTACCAGATCGCTGAACCACCAGCCAAGATCGTTACCGGACCGGGCGCTCTGGCCCGATCCGGGAGCATTTCACCACTGCTTCAGATGTTGTGGGTGCTTCATCATTGGAGGTTTTCAAGAAGAGACTGGACAGTCACATGTCAGAAATTTTATAGGGCAGGAGTGTAAAATTCACGGTGTCACATTGTCGTCCCGTGACCTATCATAATTTTTTCCCCTTCACTAAATTGGGGGTGGGCATGGCCAGCGCATCACGCATCCGGCCCGCGGGCTGTGAGTTTGACACACTAAGTATAGGGTCTCCTGCTTGAGCAGAGGGTTGGACTAAATGACCTACAAGGTCCCTTCCAACTCTGTTATTCTGTATCTGTTGTGATGAACAATCAAAGCCAGAAATGTAACAACGCCCACCCACCCACACACTTTTAGTAATTCCTTACCTTATGATTGCAGTTCTGGTATGAGGTGTGGAATGGAAAGCAACTGGGTTTCTTTTTCCTACAAAATTACTGACTGCTTTGTTTTTTGTTTTGTTTTTTCTCTTAAAACAAAGAGATCCATTAGTTTGCATAGCCTGGTGAGAAGAAAAGGAAACTTAAGAAATCCCCAGCCTTCAGTGGAAACTGAAACTAAACTTTTCCACGCTGAAGGTAAAATCTGGAGCAGAATCGGTTTCTATTGGAATGGACACTGCTTGTTTTTCTGTGTTAAGCACATGGAGGACTCTAATATATCACATGTCTGAAGATTTTTGTAGTTTCTTCCAGGTAGTTTAGACAAGTAACTCATCCAGGAGTTATTAATTGTCCAACTAATTAATTACCCAATGAATTAATTTTTGATGGCTCAGCAGACTGATAGCATTGTGATTAACACCAGCTGTCTGCAATTACTGTAAGTTCGAATCTCACCAGGCTCAAGGTCGACTCAGCCTTCCATCCTTTCTAAGGTGGGTAAATTGAGGACCCAGTTTGTGGGGGCAATAAGCTGACTTTGTATAAATATACAAAAGTATGAAGGCTATTGCTTAACGCATTGAATGCCACCCTGAGTCTCTGGAGAAGGGCGGCATATAAATCAAATTAAAAAAAAAATACCCTATCACAATCAAACTTTGAGCTGCTAACTGTGTAGGTGTGAGTATATGTACATGATATATGCACACACATACATATACATTCTACTATAAACCTCTTTATATATAAAGCAAGAATTAAAACAACCACACTCAGATAAAAGTCAATCCCAATCACCATATAAAATATATGTGAGTATTACAGACTTTTCTTGCCAATAAAAGTGGTGTAAATTTATTACTAACTTATGTTTCCCCAGCAAGAGCAGTAATATGGTAGCTGTGTTCTGGACATTATTGCACAAGCCAGCATCCATGCCTCTATGAACCACATAAAAGACAGTCAACTCTGTGACTTCGAGACAGGAAAGTGAATTTTGAACAGAAATAAATCATTGCAGCAGAATTCCAGGGCTGCTCAGGCCCAGGGGGAACTTAGATTCATAGATTCGCCCATGGGGTACCAAATTGCTTGAATGATCTTCCATTCCAATGTTGTCACACTAGTACAAATTATTTTCAGATGCTTTGCAAAGGAAACCTCTGAGATGCTTCAGCCTTCCAATGTCCGTTTTCAATCTGCATATCCAAATCTAGGTAAAAGGCTTGTTTTGTTTTTTTTTTCAACAAAAAGGAGGCAGGTCACACTGTCAAACATGGATCTTCATAACAGTTCCTTGCAAACAATGCTGAGGCATCTCGACAGAATTTTTAGAGATCTAAAAAATGACATTAGAGAGCTTAACTGCACCACATCATTTGAACCATTTCTGCATCCTGTTTCAGTGTCTTTTCTTTCCTTTCCCTGTGAATACAAGTTGTTTCTAACTTTGAGTTCATTTGCTTCACACTACAGTACTGGAATCCCATCACAATTTACAAAATCATCATGATCACTGAAGCCTTTGTTCACTACAGGCTTTTTAATTTGCTAGGAAGACAGAACGTTTCTGAATGAAAATTCTGTGATTCCTCCCTCCCTCTATTGGAGAAAAACAACAACAACTGTGTAGCAGACTTAGCAACATCTGTTTTAGGCAAAAGGGGAGTGTTGGCACATCTGTCATCTTTTGCTGTGGCTGTTTGGCTCCCCAGCCAACAGTTCTTCATCTCTTTGATCCAGTTCTCCAGTTACCAGATAAACTATGGTTCCATTTGTCCAACTTTCTTGTTTGGCCCGAGTGTCTCTGCTCCCTGGTCCTGGGGACGTGGGTGTGATCTTGGCCAGTCGTGCGCAGCACAACAGTGTCGAACTGAGTACCATAGAAAACCCACAAAGCAGGAAAGATGCAGTGTAGTTGCCAGTTGTATCCACAAGCCAACCTGTAGGGAACACAAAAGATTAATTCACATATTTGGATTAGTTCACATACTTTTGTGGATCAGGGCTCATTGGCAATCAGTTAGCTGGGTTTATACAATGGAAATACGCTTACAGTTTACGCTAGAATCCATGACGTACAAATAATAATAGCACTTAGACTTAACAACACTTCACAGCCTTCTCTAAGCGGTTTGCAAAGTCAGCATACAACCCCCCCAACAATCTGGTTCCTCGTTTTACCAACTTTGGAAGGATGGAAGGCTGAGTCAACCTTGAGCCAGTCAGGATCAAACTCCTGGCAGTGAGCAGAGTTAGTCTGCATTCCGCGTTCTAAACACTGCACCACCATGGCTCATGGCTAGCATGCCAGCAGCTCTTGAAAATATAAGTTTCCTTACCGTTTACCCTTGCAACAAAACTCTATCCTAGGTTATTAAATGACACATCCATTCAAATTCAAAGGATAGTTACACATCCATTCAACTGGCTTAGATCCTGTTACTCTTTAAGAGGCACTTAAGATGGATATTCTCTTGGATGTTGGGGCCAGAGTATTGATGAGCATGTCCTGCAAAGTATGGTATATTCTGGGGCTCCCCCAAAAAGAATGTTATGTTGTTGGGACTTTTGTTTCCCTTTCAGTGGGACTTATTATATTCTACTTTTATTGCTGTCCCCCCCAACCCTCATTTTTGCAAGCTGAGCAGCCTTATGAAGAGCTTAAATTAATGACTGAATTTATTTATTTATTTATTTATTTATTTATTTATTTATTTATTGGGTCGATTTATATGCCGCTCTTCTCCGGAGACTCAGGGCGGCTTACAATGCGTTAAGCAATAGCCTTCATACTTTTGTATATACCTGCTTAGTAGGGCTTTTGGCCCCCCCTAAGCGGTGTTCTTTTTTTATACAAAGTCAGTTTATTGCCCCCACAATCCGGGTCCTCATTTTACCTACCTCAAAAGGATGGAAGGCTGAGTCAACCTTGAGCCTGGTGAGATTTGAACTTGCAGTAATTGGAGGCAGCTGCTGCTAGTTAACAGCACTTTAGTCTGCTGCGCCACCAGGTGGTGATCCTTGCAGAATCAAAATATTTCACTTCTCCATTCCACCAGATTTCTTCACATTCATAAGAGACAAAATCTCTCTGGAGCAGGAGGGAATAAACCTTCAGCTGCAAAGGCAGATGGTTATGTTAGGCGTATTGGACTTTCCCAAGATGGGAAACTAAGATGGCCCAATAGCTAACAGTTAACAGTAACAGAGTTGGAAGGGACCTTGGAGGTCATCTAGTCCAACCCCCTGCTCACGCAGGAGACCTGTACTAGGGATTCAAACCACCACTGAGCCACCTAGTCAGGCTATTTATTCTCCTGCAGAGCTTTATTAGTGTTGAATTTTCTAGAAATTGGGATCAAATCACCCAGTATAAGATGCTGCATATAAGGTGATGCGTGTGGGTGAAAAAAAAGCAACCGTTCTCAGTGGTGTCCATGTTTAAGTGGGCAGAATGGGGGACATAGCATTGTGATGTAGAGCCAGTCCTTTTGCAGATCTGCTGGTGCCAAGCAGAGATGGGATTGCAGTATATCCTTTCAAATGGAGAATCCATCACAAGGTCTGTCCTCCATCTTGCTGGTTTTAAACCTTACCTCTTCCACAGCTTCTGCTGACCCTTCTCGTCGATGTCTCGTTAGGACTACAAATCCCAGCATCCTTCATCAGTGCACCATGTGCACAAGGAGCATGCTTTTCTGGAAACGGCTGATTGGTACCTGAAAAGTCTGCCGATTCTGCTCCCTGTGTCTAAATGCTTTCTTATATAACATAAACAGCAGGAAAGGACCTGCTGATTCAACATAATTTAAGTGTGATGCATACTTCTGATTATCTTGGCAATGTTTCAGGGCCTTGGCGCAATTTCCTTTTTGGAAGAAAAGAAGGCATACAGTACAGCAAGCCTGGACAGAACATTAAAAAAAGATTATGAAGAAAGGAGACATACAAAATCCCTTCTCCTCTTTTATAATAAAAAATGGGGATGGGTCTTCTTCCAGACTTGTGTGGCTTTCAAGTCCTGGGGCAGGGGGGAATGAAGCGAAGTGGTGGTGCACACAGAAACAAATAGAGACAACCAGGAACAGCTTTGAAGCAGCTTTTTAAGCCATTAAAAAAGACTTGACTACTTTAACAATTTGGAGATAGACTGGTCTAGATCAGGCATCCTCAAACTACGGACCAGATATGGCCCGCCAATGCAAAGTATCCGGCCCGCGGAGTGGTGTGATTAAGCCCCGCCCCTTGCCCCGTCCCTCACCATGTCGGCCAGCTGAGGGGTGATCTCGCAGTGCAGCCTTGAAAAGCAGCTCTGGGATGGTAAAGTACTGCTTTAAATTAAAAGTCTTTGAAAACAATTTAAACAGGAGTGTAGGAAGGAGAAAGGCAAAAAAATGGACTGTTAAATTGGCCACGGCCACCCAGTCACATGACTACCTAGCCATGACCACCCAGTCACATGACCACCTAGCCACGCCCACCCACCCAGTCTGGCCTCCCCAATAGTCTGTGGGACTGTGAATCGGCCCCCTGTTTAAAAAGTTTGAGGATCCCTGCTCTAGATTGTTCCACTTTTTTTTTAAAAAGGAGTTCATAGATTCAGAAAACAGAAAATGACCTTGGCAATGAAAGGGTGAAACAGAGCCAAACTATGGTAGTAAGTAATAAAACTGTTCGTCATATTTCAAATTCATCAAAGTCCTTAAAGTACTGCTGACAGAAGAGCAACGATAGTGCATATAATTCCTTTCCCATATTTTCCAGGCGGCTGGAGAAGAGATAAGAACACTCTGCCCTCTAGTGTTGAGTTTATGAAAAATCACACTTTTGATTGATTTTGTCCAAAGAACTGGGCATCAATCTGTTTTGGGATCTATTATTTCATGTGTGTTCATTTATACATACAGTCAGTTGTGTATTATTTTAAAGATTCCCTTAATATATTCATATAGGCAGCTTCAGAGATTCATGAGCTCCACAAAGGTCCTTCGGTGATGTTCAGAATGCCTTCCAAACTCTCTCAGTATGTTGGTGAAAATCAAAGATGGAATTGTGGTGTATCCTTTCAAGTTGACTTTACATAGTTGAAAATGGAAAGAAATTTTTCCTTCTTAGTCCCCCAAAATATGGGATAAGTCATTCATGGCATCACTTAATTCAATGGGGGATAGAGATGTACAACATTCTAATGATATCTCACTCGTGGGGGATGTATAGACTGACCAAGTTGCCTCATGTAAGATATTAAAAAGGAGAGGAGAAAGCATTGAATCCTGTGGTACCCCACATAATAGGGGCAAAGGACAGGATCTCTCCACCCCAATCATCATCAACTTGAATCGACCATCAGGAAAGGAAGTGATCCACCGTATTCCCCACCCCCAATCTCTGAAGTACACCATGGTTGATGTTACTGAAAGTCACTGAGAGGTCAAGAAGGGCAAGGATGGATGCACAATATCCCATGCCAGTGATCATCCATGAGTATGACCAATGTGTTTCCATCCCATACTCAGATCTGAATCCTGACTGGATATCCATTTTTCATCACTGTTCTAACCAATACAGCACTTGCCTATACCAAAACACATTAATTTTTACTTTTTTAACTTAACAGTGTTACATTTTTATCCCACCGTTCCAAGATTCTGAACGATTTACAATAAGAGCAATAAAGTAAAATCAGTCAATCACTACAATCTACCTTACTAGCTAGAAAACCAAAAATAAATATATATGTAACACAATGAACCAATCTGGACACCAAACCAGGCAGCCCAACAGCCTAAATCTCTAAAGATCCAATGTAAGACAAATAGTTGACCATATTTCTAAAAAGCCAGTGGCCCATCTGACCTTGAGAGGCTGATCTTGCCTAATTGTGGATCCACAATAGAGAACATCTGCCTCCTGGATTCTAAACAGGGTGGGAACCTGAAACAACAAACTCTGAAAAACGGAGCAAAATGAAGGATTTGTGTTCGGAGGGAGCCTCAAATGGTTAATCACATTAGCCCTTTGAACTGCATTCAGAAACTGACTAACAACCAATGAAGATTGTAGATGGGGATATTGAAGTAGACAAGCTTTTCCCCTTTAAAAAGACGCATTATAGTGCTTGTTCAACGAAATAATCTATTTGCTGGGGATCAGCAATCTTGGAGAAGAGGAATCAAAAAGAGAGATAAGGAAGAGATCTGGAAGACATTCTTCCTTGTGGACAGTAGATTGTGAGGTACTAGACCACTGGCAGAACTGATGTCCTGTCTGAAGCACTGCTTCTCGTTGGCTGATGTGCTGATCATGGTCATCCTGCAGGGCTCCCATCATATCTCAAAATGTTTTGATGAAAGGTTGTCAGTCCAGTAGGTTTTCCAAGGGGCAATGCTCCCTTTTCTTGACCAACTCAAACATAGTGTTATGTTGTCTCCACGTGCTTTATTTTTAGATTCAGTCTTCTCCATCTGGAGAGTTGGACACATCCTGATTGTCTTCAATAACACTGTTGGCTTTGGTTCATCAATCCCAAAGTCTATTGATGCAGCCTCACAACCTGTGACACACCTGTCCTGCATATACAAATATTGTTCACTGAAACAGAACTGGCTTCTTTCTACTTGTTCAATTGATTCCCCCACCCACCCATCCTGTACACACACCTGTCTACAGGAACTCTGTCCACTTGTGGTCTTACCACCTGTTCTCTGTCCAAGAGATAGTCTGGGCAGTGGTGAAATCTAAAATTTGTTACTATCGGTTCTGTGGACATGGCTTGGCGGTGGTGGGGGTAATGTGACTGGGTGGGCATGGCCAATTTCTTTTTTTAAAAAAGGGTTTTTTTCTTTTAAATGCCTCTGACGATCCAAGCTGAGTTGCCTAATCAGCAAAGGCTTTTCTCCTTTTAAAAGCCTTTGACGATCCAAGCTGAGCCGCGCGATCATCAGAGGCTTTTTTTTTTACTTTTAAAAGCATTTTTTTCGGTTGTAGAAAAAATGCTTTTAAAAGTAAAAAAAAAAAAGCTTCTGATGATTGTGCGGCTCAGCTGGGCATGGGCGGGGGGCAGGGATTTTTGCTACCGGTTCTCCGAACCACCCGCCTTCATCGCTACCGGATCGGGTGATCCGGTCCGAACCGGGAGCATTTCACCCCTGAGTCTGGGGCACTTGTTGGCTGGCAGTTTGAAATCTAGGTGTGCAGAATGATAATCACATTTCATATATTATATAACTGCCTCAGGCTCTCGGATGCTACCGGTATAATCCTCGTTCTACATAGGATTCCAATTAATGTGGCAGTTTCCTGCCTTGTCCTTCTGACTTTGGGTAGGAGCTTGTACCTGTGATCCTTATGGAGTGCTTTAATCTTTTCTTCTCAAGTTTTTCTTCATTCCTTACATTCAGAAGATGACATGCCTTCCCATTAGCTGGGCTCTTTCATTTGCTCTCTCTTGGCAAGGCCTTAGGAGTGGATCCCCTTTGTTGAGTCTCTCTGGATGCCTGCAGCGTTCAGTTTCTCCTTCTGGCTCTGACTACCATCTAACTTCAGGCACAGATCACCTTGACCTTGATTCCTTCTTTGCTCATCTCGACATGTGCAACAAGATCTGACCTTTCAAGGTTATTTGGGTTTTCCCTCTCATCAAAATAAGCAATGCTGCATATTTGAATAATTTGGGTGGTGAGATCAACAATTCTTGTATGCAGCAAATATCCAACCAGCACTCCATCCTCACATCTGTAATTCAGTTTGATTCTCTTCTTTTTATGGGACACGGGGAAAACCTTAGAACCAAATATTCTCGTGTATTGTAATCAAAGCTGGGCTTTCTTCCATGCCATAGTTTATATGGCAGTATCTCAGCACCTTGACTGGGAATCTGTTTTGCAGTTAGATAGCTGTATTGACTACGTCTCATGAGGACAAGAAGCAACGGATAGAAACTAATCAAGGAGAGAACCAACCTAGAACTAAGGAGAAAATTCCTGAGAGTGAGAACAATTAACCAGTGGAATGTATTGTCTTAAGAAGTTGTAGGTGCTCCATCACTTGAGGTTTTTCAGGAGAGATTGGACAGCCATTTGTCCAAAATGGTATAGGTATAATTCTCATTCAACTGGGTGCTCACTGAAGAATGGCAGAATAGCAGATGTCGGATTAGGAAAGAGGGTGTCAGCCCTGGAGCCATCTTTTGTATTAGGCCTTCAGACCTGCCACGTTTACTACTGTGGGAAACTGGGAGGGGGGATTGTGTTGAGTATGGGTGATATATAGTCATAATAACATTTCTTTCTCAAGAAGTCAAGGACAATTTGCCCTGCACCTGGAAGGCTGGAGCTAGGAGGCATCTCCAGGTGGGACAGTGTCTCTGGTTGGATCATGTGATGGACTTGTGGGTGTTGGACAGGGACTTGAACTTTTCTTTGGGTGGAGAAATCCTGAAAACTTTCAGATTCGGGTTTTCCCAGATGTGCCAATATGACATCTCTAATAAAATGTAACTTTGAGGAAACTCAAGCCTCGCAGTTTTCTTTCATTGGAGTTTATTGGGAAGAGAAAGCTTGCACATGAAGGGGATGGTTGGCAGATGAAATGGCTAAAATGGATTTAGACAGCTCTAGTGGTGATTGAAGATGCACTGATGGAGATAAACCGACGGTTTTAATCCAGGAGAGATACGGTTGACAGAACTGAATGAAACCATATTCAACAGGTGTATATAAACAGATCTGTATATTATTCTGATTCACTCCTCTATACTGACCTGCAACAGGTGGGCTGACCAGGTAAGGGACTGCATGAAGGAAGTAAATAATTCCAAGGGCGGAGGATAAGGAAGCAGTCCCCACAACATCTGCTGTCACCACAGGAATTAGAGTGATGTAGGCTCCGTCAAAATAGCCAAAGGTGAAAGAGAAAGGCAACAGGAGTGGAAAGCTTTGGAGAACCGGAAGGAAGAGGCAACAGAGACCATCCATTGCCACTGCAAAGAGGTAGCAAACATAACGGTACTTCTTCAAACACCTGAGAGGGAAGAGTCAAGAAAAGAAAGGAGAGAGTTAGTTGTAATGAGAACCTCTTTCTTCAAAGGGGTGGGAGGGGGAGTCCTTGATGGTCTTGTGGTTCCACCTTTTATTCTTTTTTCCTATGTTTGGCTTACACAGATTTTTTTTTCTTCTGACAGGCTAGCTATCATTTCATTCAAATAAAAAGCAACAGCTGCTTTTCAGGTTATACTCTAACACAAATTGCAGTGTCTTTTTTCTTTTTACAACTCTTTTATTGGGGTGGAGTGAGGGCAACTGAATGGAACTGAATGTTTACTGTCCGGATGCCCTTCCTGACACCTACGCAGAGTTCGCAACAGATAGTTTCTTTTTGTTCCCTGATAAACATCTGTCGCTGCCTAGGATTGAACTCTCAACCTTCCGAGTGGGAGGTAAGCATCTTCACTCTAGGCCTAGGCCATCATGCCACTCACTAAATTGTAGCATCTATTTTTAGAAATTAAACATTATCCATTTGCTTTATTCCTTTCTGGGATAAAATAAAATCAGAATTATAACTGATTTGGGGGGAAAAATCAGTCTGGTAGCTTGTGGAAATGCTGCCATTCTTCCAGAAAAAAAATCATGGAAAAATTCTGTCCCTTTCCTGTTCTGCCTACTTTCCTCCCTAGCTGCTGCTTGATCTTTCATTTTTCCTTTATAAATTTAATGGGTTTCATTGTGTAGCATTCCCAAATCTAGAACCTGTCCGATTAGTATTGGGTCGGCAATTTTCAGAATTCCAACTATCAGTGCTGACTAAGAATATTACATTTAATCTCTTATTTTATCATGAGGGCACCAGGCTAGGGAAGGCTGAAACAAAATGTTTGGTATCCCTTTTTGCAGTCTAAAAGGCTTCAAAAGAGGCTCACAGGAAAGTTTAAAAGAACCAAAGTATTCTAGTAAAAACAATTTACAGGTCTGTAAATGCTAAGTTCATAAAAAGCCTAGCACTAACAAGACTCTTGTGGTCATGCTTGAGAGAGAGTTCTGATATCCCACAAACACATTAGGCTTATCTCTAATGTCCTGTTTTACACTTGGTTAATGAGGATTTTAAAAAATGTTTGTAGCTCAAGATCGAAATGAGAGGTGGTCCTTGGAGGTCTCTGAGCTTGGTTGTTCTCTTGCAGATGTTTCATTATTCAAATTAGGTACCATCATCAGTGATGGTCACTGCCTACAGTTTGCCAACTAAATGTGGAAATGTCATTGCAAAGGGTTGACTTCCTTCTTCCTACTGAATGCATTCTGTTCCAACGGCTGATTGACTTATGGCTACTGTTTGGAAGGGAAACCAAATGCAGAGCCTTATGTGATCATTAATTCAGGAAACTGTGATTCCTACTTTGACAAAGGGAACATTTGATTTGTGGGAAAACTGCAGCTTCTCTTATTCCACATTTCAGCCCTGGCTGTGGACTATATGCACACATAAAGCCCACACCCATCAAAAGGATGGTTTGAGCCTTCAAAGAAAAATAATAGTATGAGAGCAAAGAAAAACAAAAAGGAATTACTGTATTTTTCGGAGTATAAGATGCCCCGGACTATAAGATGCACCTACCTTTTTTAGGGAGGAAACAAGAAAAATAATCTGCCTCTGCCTCTGCCTCCCAGCAATTTGCCTCCTTGCAGCAAACAGCCTGTTTCAGTTTCAGTTTCAGAACAGCCTGATTAGCACAAGAAAAAAATCTGCTTCTGCCTCCCAGCAATTTGCCTCCTTGCAGCAAACAGAGGAGGCCAAAAATGGGGCACACAGATGTGGCAATAGGCAATGGCAATCCCTGCAGCCTGAAACAGCTGATGGTTGGGAGGCCGATCCAACTGACAATCAGCTGCTTGTGCTAATCAGGCTGTGCTGAAGCTGAAACTTGAAACAGGCTGTTTGCTGCAAGGAGGCAAATTGCTGGGAGGCAGAGGCCAAAGGGTGGGGGCTGGTGGGTGGGCGGGGCTACATTCGGTGTATAAGATGCACCCAAATTTTCACCCACTTTTAGGGAGGGGAAGTGCATCTTATACTCTGAAAAATACAGTAACTGCATCAGGTTGTAAGCGAGACCATCACAGATCATGCCCCTTAAAGCATGGGTGAGGGTAGCTGGGTGACTGGGATGAGGTGTTAAATCAATTTTTAAGCTGTCTGAGTGACAGGTCACTGTGCAGACATGCTTCACAGAGCATTCAAACCCTCAGGGTTCTTTTAGAAGATGGGAAACATTTACATTAGAAGGAGAGAGCAGTTGGGGACGACTATAGGTTGGATCTGAGAATAATACAAAGGCTGCATCACAAAGAAATGTCTTCTGCAAACAGCTCCTGGCACGCAAGGAGAGCATCCAAGTGCTTATTGCCTTGAACCATCTCCTTCTCCTGCACAGCCCTCTTACCTTTGATCCGTCAGCCATCCAAAAGTAATATTGCCAATGATGTCAATGACTCCGAGGATAGACATGAGAAAAGCCGCCTGTTGGTGGCTGACTCCGACACTTAACGAGTAAGGCACCAGGTAAACAAAAAGTGGACTACAGCCGTAAGCCATGAATAAGATGGACACTGCAAGCACCACAAAGTCTGGGGTCAGTACGAAGTTGTACTCCTGCTGCGAGCAGCGGCACACCCACTTGTGAGACCATAGCTTGATCACGGGGGAACAGAAAGACCACTGCTTGAAGTCTGGCTTTGGCGCTTCCAGCTCAAGCTCAGAGAATTCCAGCATGTTCTTCTGGTCCTCTTTTCCAGCAATTGGCCTCATTAAGGCACCACAGACACAGAGGTTCAAAACAAAACCGCCCAGGATGAGCAAGGCGCCGCGCCAGGAAAAATGCTCAATCAGAAGCTGGACCACAGGAGCCAGGATGAAGGTCCCAATGCCGCAGCCTGACATGGCGATTCCATAGGCCAGGGCTTTTCTCTTGTGAAAATAGTTGCCCACCATTGCTACGGCTGGAGAATACGAAAGAGCAAACCCCAATCCTGAAAAGAGAATGACACACACATACACAACATTCAGAAGATAGATTAACTGCAGCAATCAAGAGGGAATGAGTAGTGAAACACTGTACAAATCTGTTAAGTTTCTCAAAAATTATCCTTCCTATTTTTTTATTTATTTTTGATTTGATTTATATGTCGCCCTTCTCCGGAGACTCAGGGTGGCTTACAATGCGTTAAGAAATAGCCTTCATACTTTTTGTACATTTATACAAAGTCAGCTTATTGCCCCCACAATCCGGGTCCTCATTTTGTATTAATCTGCCTTTTAAAATATCTTTATGACAACTGAGTTGAAATAGAAGAGTGAACTAGTAGTTTTGCCAACATTAAATCTTAAAAACCAGCAGGAAGGCAGTATGTTTTCTTTTGGTTTACTATACCTAAGGCTAAACCTCCAACTTATACATCACAGTTGAAACCTACTATTCCATCTATCGTCTATTAATTGGTTCATCTAAGATACCAATCATTAATACATCTAAATGTGATTTTGTTATATTGTACTATATTAATTTATTTGATTCTTTTTGTTAGTTTTTATTGTTTTAAATACGGTTTTATATTCTGTAATCCGCCTTGAGTCGCCATGGCCAAATAGGCGGCAATATAAATTCAATCAAGTAAGCAAGCAAGGAAGGAAGGAAGCAAGCAAGCAAGCTTTGGGTTCCATAAATACTTCGTTTCTCATAATAAATCCCGTTAAAAATCCCGGGTCACGGCTCACTACTGGGCCGTGTCCTATACAGAACCGGGCTGCATGTGTGGCGAGCTGGTGCATGCATACACATGCACAGCTCAACTTACACAAATTGAGATGCGTGTACATATGTGTGCACCTCAGCCTGCCGCTCACACGGACTGGTTCCCCTCTCCCCTTCCTCTCCAGCCAGGCTGGCAAGACACAAAAGTTGGGGACCGCTGCTCTATGGATATTTTAGAATGTCATCAATAAAAAGAACAGATGCATTTACAGACAATGCTCCCAACCAAGGTTGATGGAGAGGTGTTGGCCCAACACATCAAATATCCATCATAACACAGGATTTTTGTTCCTTGTATAAACAGGCTCTTGGCAGCATTTCAGTGCAATATTTCTGCAAAATTGTTATTAGATAGCAGGGGTCTAAGCAGTAAGCTCACATCACTACAGCTACAATGCAGGCTTGAATAAGTCAGCAATTTTAGCGTAAACATTTCTATTGGGAAATGTTCATTTTGAATTGGGAGAGAACAATGGGAAACTTTAGTTTTGTTCTGTTTTTAAAAGGAAGGACTCAATTCATTGGGAACGAGACTCTGGACAATACAGTCTGCCACAAGTAAATATAGTAAATATATAACCATTAAATGTTAAGCCTTCACATATACCCAGATGAAAAACAGCAAACCTAAATTTTAAATTCCAAAATTAAGATTTTGTCACGACTCAAATGTGAGTATTATTTTCCAGACCTAATTTTAGTTCCAGTCCAAGTTTCTTTATATTCCTTTGCTGGTTTTGTTCAAAGTATCTATAAAATCTCTTTTCTCTTTAAATTCTTTCTTGGATGTCAAGTCAAATACCATTTTTTTTTTTTTTGCAATCAACCAGCAAAAAAAAGCTTTGAAGAGTAAAATTACAACTGTGCCATTACTTTTTGATCACTAGGCTAAATGACAAAAACATGATACGACTACAGCTAATTTTATAAGTTTAAGATTTTAAATATCTAAAATAATTTTCTTGAAGGTAACTCCCACTGGTTGGCTTTGTATAAACATTCTCTCTTACTCAATTCCCAAACTGTAACAGGGAAATTACAGTAGCCTAATTCAAATATCTAATGACGTGGCCCCCAACCTTTAGGGCACCAGGGACCGGTTCAGTGGAGAGAGGTTTTTCTATGGATCAGAGGGGGCATGGTTTTGCGTACTGCCTGCATTCCGCGGATGGGGCTTTGCTTGTTTGTGTGGCCCAGTTTCTAGCATGCTGCGGACTGCTGGCGGTCCACAGACTGGGGATTGGGGACCCCTGATCAAGCTGTAATCCTAAATAAATAAATTCAAGTGTAAATTCTGCTGAATGCAGTTTGATTGTATCCTAAATTCATGCACAGGATTACACTCCCATGCATTGTATACTGCAGATAATAGAACAACAACTCTCATTAATGCATGTGTAAACAATTATATCCGTGCCAGAAAAAATACCTGTAAGAATGCCCAAGGAAAGGTAAAGATGCTCCAAGGTGGTGGCAAAGGAACTCAAGATAAATCCAGCAGATGCAAGGAGTCCTCCAAGCATGATTCCCACTTGGCTAGAGACATGATTGCTGATGAAACTCCCAAGAGGAGCTTGAAATGAAAAGAAATAGCAATAGGACTTAGACTTATATACCATTTTACAGTGCTTTACGGCTCTCTCTAAGCAGTTTACAGCGTCAGCATATTGCCCCCAACAATCTGGGTCCCCATTTTATTGACCCCGGAAGGATGGAAGGCTGAGTCAACTTTGAGGCGGTCAGAATTGAACTGCCGAATTGCAGGCAGCCAGCAGAAGTGGCCTGCAGTACTGCATTCTAACCACTGTGCCACTTTCATACCAGAAAAAAAATTATTTCATTTAAAGCCGTGCCAAAGCTTCATTTACTTTAACTGTCCCCTTTACCTTCTGCTGGAATTTTTAAACAATTTTTTTTTTGTTCCTCCAAGAGGAGGAGGATCTCTTTTCCATAAAATTCAAATGGGCAGAGAAATATAATTCTTATGTTTAATATTAAATAAATTTTAAAAAGAGCACCTTTCAGAAGTTTAATTTCAAGATGATTGGAGAATACTGGCAAAGCTTTAGTTTCACATAGACAAAGTGACTCATAGAAACCTATCCCAGGTGGGCATAATGGTTGTATAGCTGGAGTCTATCTGGGGATACACAGATTCAAGTTCCTCCATAGCAGGGATGAAATGCTACTGGTTCGGAGTGGTTCTCCCAAACCGGTAGTAAAAACGCTACTGGTTCGCCGGAACCAGTAGTAAAAAAAATGCTTTAAATTTTTTTTTAAAGTTCCAACAATCGCACAGCACAGCTGATCGTCTGAACTTTTTTTTAGCATTTTTTTACCACCGGTTCGGGCGAATAGGTAGTAAAAAATGCTTTAAAAAAAGTAAAAACTGACAATCAGCTGTGACAATCAGTTGTGCCGCTCGATGGTTAGAACTTTTTTTTTTACTTTTTAAAGCATTTTTTTTACTACCTATTGCCCGAACTGGTATTTTTGTGTAAAGTGTGATAGTTTGTTTTTGAGCTCTCTGTGACTCTGTGAGGTTCCTGCTTGTTGCAGGGGCCATTTTGTGTGAAGTCCAGCTGCTTTTGCACTGTGTGTGAGTCAGTTGTGTAGCTTTTGTGTTATTTTTGTATAAAGTGGGATAGTTGGTTTTCCCAGTCACATGACCACCAAGCCATGACCACCCAGTCACATGACTACCAAGCCACACCCACCAAGCCATGCTCACAGAACCGGTAGGGAAATTTTTTTGAATTTCACCATTGCCCCATAGCCATGCAGCTCATTTGGTGACTCTGAACCAATCATTCTTCATTCAATGTAAAAATAAAGAAAAAAATAGTGTGTGTAGACAGTTATAGGTACACAAAAACTGAATTCCTGGAGGAAAGACAAGTTCTAACTGTAATTCATAAAGCAAGTAGAAGTAGTTCTCGATTTACGATCACAGTTGAGCCCAACATTTCCATTGCTAAGCGAGACAGATGTTAAGTGAGTTTTGCTCCATTTTGTGACCCTTCCTGCCTCAGTTGTTAAGTGAATCCCTGCAGTTGTTAAGTTGCTAACATGATTGTTAAATGAATCTGGCTTCCCCATTGACTTTGCCTATCAGAAGCAGACCCCTGCAACTGTCATAAATATGAACCAGTTGCCAAGCATCCCGATTTTGATCATGTGACTATGGGGATGCTACAACAGTCATAAATGTGAAAAACGGTCACAAGTCACTTTTTTCAATGCTGTTGTAACTTTGAAAAGCCACTAAATGAATGGATGTAAGTCAAGGAGGTAGGTTTCTCTCAGGTCCACAATAATTCATTTTGCTTTAGCCTTTTCCAACTGCAATTCCCCAAATTTCCAATTAACAATTCTGGGAATTGAAGTCTAAAACACTGAGTTAGGAAAGATTAAATCAAGAGCTGGGTCTATTTGGTTCTAGTTATTTGGGACTAAGCATAAGGAGGTTATACATAATACAAAACAGCAGAAATATAAGTGTTACTGGATGGCGGATTGCATCATATGCCATGTAATACAGGGGTGGGTTCTAAAATTTTTTACTACCGGTTCTGTGGGCGTGGCTTATTTTGTGGGCGTGGTCTGATGGTCATGTGACAATTCTTTAGGATTTAGCAGTGGTACTGGTCTACCAGGCTTTTAACTGCTTGCAGAGCCGTACCGGTCTGCCCATTTGTTTTTGGAGCATTCCGGTCTACTTATTCGTTTTTGGAGCGCACCGGTCTACCCATTTCTTTTTGGAGCATTCCAGTCTACCTATTTGTTTATGGAGTGCACTGGTCTACCACCACACTGCCTTTTACCACTGATCAGCTGTAGGGCGGCCCTTTGAAGTGTCGTGGCAAGAGTTTAAACAGTTTTTTTCCTTCTAGCCAATCAGCTGGGACTCGGGAGGCAGCAAATAGATTGGGGCGGGGCCAGGCAGAGGTGGAATTTAAATTTCTACTACCGGTTCGCAAAAACCAGGGAGAACCGGTTGCAACCCACCACTGATGTAATACTGTACAGTACATAAATACTTGCCACACAACATAGTAGCACAGTCTACAATGGAATGGATCCAAGCTGTCCGGGCATAATCTTGTGCAAAATAAGTCTGGAATTCCACAAAAAATATTGAGATACATCTGAGGAAAGGAAAAAAAGAAAACTTATCATCGGATACGGTACCATCAGAGTGAAAGTTTAGATAGAAATTGACCGAAGATCTATTAATTCTAGAACTAAGCCAAAATCTCTAAAAAGATATGCATGTTTAACGATATGGAGATGGTTTCTTCAGCATACAAATCTTGCAGTGTACAATATCTGCAAATCCAGCCTCCATATCAATCATCATCTTGAGATAACAGCAGCAACAAACATATCTCTAAATGCAATTATTTTCACACAGATTGAACAAGCGTATGTAAATTTAAGAACAAGGGTTACTTCTGGTTTTCGGCAAAAAATACCCAGTAGTTGAACAATGGATTCACTTTACGACTGCCATGTTTGTTTTACAACCAGATTTGCTTAACTGCCATCACAAAAAAAATGTTGTAAAATCAAGTCAGTGAAATGATGACCCACTTAACAATTGAAATTGCCAGGCTTAATTATGGTTGTAAATCGAGGAAGTGCTTATAATGATGAAACTATACAATGCTGGGAGATTTCTGTCATTAGCAGGGAAGACAGAGGTTGAGGCCTTGTTTTCAATGTTATAATTATACAAAATAAATAAATGGAATCAATTAATATGAATGGAGAGCTATGATAAGAAAAGAACAGATAAAGTCAAAATTTGACCGGAGTAACGTGAGGAATACAAATGGCAAAGGAATTCATCTTCCATATTCAGGAAGTGCCAATCCTGCCATTTGACAAATTAAAAGTTACACGTGTTATGGATTGGAGAATATATTTTTTTTAAAAAACAGCAATTGTCACAGTTTAGACTTCATCATTGTTTTTCCAATTTGGAGGAATTTACACTGGAGTGGTAAGTTCTATAATAATACTGTCAACTTCGAATTGAACCTGGCAGAAGCCATTTTTCTATTCTTCAGTTGCCACACAGAAGGGGGAGGGGGGAGGATGAAATACGTTGCTGGACAAAACACAGAACTTTCTCGTGGTAACCAAGGTCATTTCTACAATGGTGGATAGAGACGGGGAAGGAGTCCCTGGAAAGCCCACCAATTAACCTAATTGGTCAACATGACCTGTGACTTTTGGGGAGGGAGTTATTTCCTATTTTAATTACACTGAAACCACGGGAAACATTTAGAGTTGGTTTTCCATTTGATCGTGCGGATATGATGTACCCAATGAAGAAGTTCTTGGAGGAAAACCTCAGCCTCAGAGTTCTGATTTATTTGGGTTTGGGATCTTGACAGATAATGTTTACCCTCGCAACATTACCCAGTAGTCATGTGAAAATAATTATAGTCACAGTAGTTATTGTGTTCAAGTGGAATAGTAACCAGACACTAAACAATATTGTTACCAGTATAGGAAAAGTACTTGGAAACTGAAAAGCAAAGGAATCAGTCATAGTCTTAACTGCTTGATTCTGAGCACTGTATAGTGTTTCAGCTACAAGTATTTTCACATTTGGCAGCAGTAAGTACAATAGTATGGATAATTAAACTTTATTCCATGGCGGTATGAGAAGCAAGAAAAAATAATAGAATACAACTCAGAAAATATATAATTAAGAAGCAATAAAATACAGTTTGTACAAAGAGTATAATACAAAGAAGAGAGAAAAAGAACCTTACGCTCCCTGCTACTCAGGAAACACTGAGGATGATCTTCCATCTTCAATCTACCAAGTGTATTCCCTCACCCAGGTTAGATCTGCAGATAGGTTCTGGTTTGTATACAGTACATCACTGACAATAATCAATTACACCGGTCATTTCAGTAGAAGGAAAGACAGAATCGCCTTGAAGAACAGGAGGAAGAGCCATCATCAAGGCAATGGTCAGATAAAAGAGTTTGAGCCAGAGACAAGAAGTAATGAGAGCATAGAACTATCTTCCCTAATTCACACAAAGATAAAGGGAGAGATGGAGGAAGCCCATTCAGATTCCATTACTATAATTTACAGCAAAAAAGTAATAAATGGTATTGGATTCCTACTATGGTCTACTTGGAAGGTCTGATAATAAATGTTATCATACATGTAATATATGTGCTAATTAGCACAGCCTAATTAGCACAAGTTGATTGGATCAGCCTCCCAACTCTCAACTGTTTTGCTCTTAGTTGTTTTGCGCGGGCCTCTGCTACTTGCTGCAAGGAGGTAAATTGTTGGGAGCAGATTTTTTTTTCTTGTGCTAATCAAGCTATGCTGAAAACGAAAATGAAAGTAAAGCAGGCTATTTGCTATTTGCTGCAACAAGGCAAAATTGCTGGGAAGCAGAGGCAGATTTCTTTTTCTTGTTTTCCTCACCAAAAAGGGTAGGTGACTCTTATAGTCGGGAGCGTCTTATACTCTGAAAAATACATTAATAGCCAAGGACAGAGAATATCCAGATTTTTCATGCCAAGGACAAGATAAGAAACTTAAACAGAATAAATGTTTGAGGTTTGATAGTATGTAGATCTGAGATGCTCTTTGTTCAATCCTCTCCTCTCCCACCTTAATGTACTTTACTTGGAGTGAATTTGGTGGAGTAAAAGTGAACCTCTTCTACTGTTCTGCTTTTTTTTTTTTGCTTTGATAAGTGCCTTGTATGCTTTTTGAGAGAAATGTTAATTATGCTTCATAAAATGAAGGCTTAAAAAAGCTGAGGAGGAAATAACCAGATCTTTCCCTCTAGAAGAATTACTCTTGATGTCTGTCCTCAAGATGAAACTGTACCTGTTGCTGAGATTCTTGGAAATCAAGATGAAATGCCTCCAGTATGGTCAACCTTAATTCAATCTGTGGCTCAGAATCCTCAAGATTAGTCAATTCCACCCAAACGGTAGATAAATTACAATCAATGTGTAACCCTATTTTTTATTTCATTTATTTATTTTTATCCCGCCTTTATTATTTGTATAAATATCTCAAGGCAGCAAATCTACATAATACGCTTTCCTCCTCCTATTTTCCCCACAACAACCCTGGGAGGTGAATTAGGCTGAGAGAGAGTGATTGGCCCAAAGTCACCCAGATGGCTAGACATCACCCAGATGTCTAAGGCAGGACTAGAACTTACAGGGTCTTGGTTTCTAGCCTGGTGTCTTAGCCACTGGACCAAACTGGCTTTATGGTAAATTATTCTATGGTTGTAAGGTAATCTTATGGTAAATTATGAGACAATTAGGTTCATAAAGATACTGGCATAATAGTTAAAATATTCCCGCTCTGGATTTAAACATCGCATCCTCGTTTCATGAAATTATATGAATACAATGAAAGCTCAAATTAACAAATTCCAAGTAGAGCTGGAGACCGTGAAATCAATAATTGATCGTTCTCGTGAACCCTGGCTAAAGGCAGCAGAAACTGCAGTTCAAAACTTACATCTGCATGATAACGTTTCAATTAAACTACAAGGAGAGCTGACCAGCAGAAATGTAAAGATATTCCTACAAATAAAGAACCCACAAGCTGTCCACTTCTCTTTGTTTTCATCCCGGTCGTTAGAAATCCTCACCCTCAACTTTGAAGCAAAGGACAAGATTAGTAAAATAGAGCAAAGTTTCATGAACCCCAAGGTTTACCTGGTCACAGCTCGAGTGCAGATCGTAACAAGGAAGCAGCCAATCACAATCATCCATCCCCATCCGCCATCGGGAGGGGAGGTACTTGAACGTTTCTTTGCCGCAGCCATAGTTCGATGAGGAATTACCGCTTTTTAAACTGAGGTAAAGTTAGTTTAAAAAGATGACTGCCAGTTGAAGGCAGAATGTACAGGGAATACTACCTGTTACAAGGATTATTCGACATCTGAAACAAGGAGAACAAAGAAAAAAAAAATTAAAGGCAGCCATTTTTGTTCTCTAAAAAAAAAGCATTTCTCAAAGGTTAAGGTGTACTTCTAGCTCCAAGGATTGCAAGATATAAATTCTACACATTGTTGGAAGATGATAGATAAATCTAGATAAATAGATATCTAGATAAATCAAGAATCCCACCCAGTGATCTAAAATGTCTGATTTTACTGATTGATCTAAATTGACATAATATCAACTACTGAAGAACCTCAGTGGTTTACAAAAAACAAATTAAGGTCACAATTTTAATGACAGTGAAAAATGCAAGTAAGTAAAAAAAAAAAAAATTAAAATCAAGAGTTAAAACGATCTAAAAGCCTGCATGAAATAGGGGTTCCAATGGCTAATTTAAAAGCTAATGAAACTATTATGTCTCTCAGCTTTTCAGATGAGCTTGGATGGCAACAGAGAAGGATGAGTTCTAGTCATTGTCAGATGAGCTTCAGGTAATCATAACTGTGGTCCACAAATACTCTCAGTAAACAGGGAAGTTCATATCTTTTCTTAAAACAGCTGTGGTGGCGCAGTGGTTAGAATGCAGTATTGCAGGCTGATTCTGCCCACTGCCAGGAGTTTGATCCTGACCTGCTTAAGGTTGACTCAGCCTTCCATCCTTCCGAAGTTTATAAAATGAGGACCCAGATTGTTGGGGGCAATATGCTGACTCTGTAAACCGTTTAGAGAGGGCTGTAAAACACTGTGAAGCGGTATATAAGTCTATGTGCTAAATAACCTGAAATTAAGTAATAGAGGATTTTTAAAATAATGACCAGGACTTTAAGCATAGGGATCATATGATCTCTTTGCATCCTTCCTAAAACCAACCTTTTGTTATCAGTTGAAGTTTCCAGATAAGAGACAAATGTTGAGCGGGGGATGGGGGAGGGACTAGAAGACCTCCAAAATCCCTTCCAATTCTGTTATTCTGTTGCCCCATGTAAATCTCATTACTATAGTCTACCCTGGAAGATGGCAGCACATGCATCATAGTTTTATGGTTATTATCTTCCAGAAAGGAATGCTGTTGACATACCAGAAAAGCTGATCAAAGGTATTCCAGTCCATTGCTTTGATCTAGAGTTCTGGATCCACAAACATTTAAAAAAATGCATACCTCCTCCTTCAAGTCCATTCAGAACAGAGAGATCTACCACATCTTTGAAGTTGTTCACAAGAGACACCGTGTTACTTGGATTCGATGTCCTTTTGTTATCTCTCATCTAGTCCATTCCTGCCTGCAGAAAGGCATTTGGGGAACTTGGCCATTATCTGAAGAAAATATGGACAAATAAATCTGGGTATCATCAGCTTCTAATCTCCAGATCATAACCCCCAGCAATTCCATGACCTACACTGGAAACAAAAATGATATTTTCCAGGTTAGCATGCTGTATAGATGTAATCTGATTGATGCTATGATTACTTCTTACCGCTAAAGAATAATAATAATAGCCTTTATTGTCATTGTACATCATGTATACAAAGAAATTGGTAGAGAAAGGGGAGCAGGTCAGAATATATTCTCAAACACTCACAATATTGCATTCCCCAGAATTTTCCAGGAAAAGGTATGATAAACTGATTAAAATTCTCCTCAATTCATCTGCTAACAATAACTAAAATATATCTTAGAACAAGAGAAACAATGTCTGAAGCAAAGAATACCATCCTTGGCAGACTTGAAGCCTGGTGTCCATTCTTTCAGAATTTTCCTTTGGAAGCTCAGAGGTGTCCGCAATGGGAGGGGGAGGGGAATCCCAAAAAGGTAAGATGGCAGCCAAAAAGGGGCGGGGCTTTGAGTGCCCTTTTTTTTAATCACCCCCATGGACTCAGCAAATGCAGAAAATCCTTTTAGGCCATTTATCTTAATAGCTCACAAAACCGTTGAAAGTTATATAGCTTCCACCCCTTCCCTGCAACCTTCTGAATTAAATTAAGATTTCAGAAAAAAACTGTCTGGTATGTGTTTCAGTTTTTCTTGGAGAGGAACTTAAAATGGCCCAGCTGCAGTCTAATTAGCTATTGCACACACAGTATTCACGCTGACAAGAATCAGAGGCTGACCCATCAAATGTCATCTGATACCATCTAGGCTGAGACCGGTTTCTCTGTAAACAATCAAAAGTAACTTAAGAGAAATTTGCAGGTCAACATCTCTAATTAGCACTGATCGAAGACGGTCTTACATCATAATTACCAAGTACATACTAGGATTGTCCAACACATTATAAGAGCTTCCCACAAAACCAGGCCATATGTTGGTAATTAATTTGAAAGTTATGACTATAATTTTGTTGCTTCTATCTTTATGACTTATATTGTTTTGTTTAGTCTCCTAGTATGATTTACGTTGATTGCTTATCTAGTATCCTATGACTATCATTAAATGTTGTATCTTAAGATTTATGATGAATGTATTTTTATGATGACTATGATCATGATTTATCACTTATAGCTTTTATGTACACTGAGAGCTTACACGCCAAAGACAAATTCCTTGTGTGTCCAATCACACTTGGCCAATAAAGAATTCTATTCTATTCTATTTACATTATGGCCTTTGCCACATCGGAGCTACCACCCATTAAAAAAAGAAATCAACTGTAAATGTTTGACTGGATTCTTGGATACTACACAGAAGATCCCTTAATGCTAGTATTTTGAAATATGCTTGATATTGGCTGGACAACATGGATTTACTCTGATGCTTCCTAGCCCCTCCCCCACCACCATTTGCAGCCCTCAAAGCTCTCCATGAACGTAAGGTGGCATAAGGTGGCAAAATGGTCACATTTCTATAGTACAATTTTCTGCCAAAAAGAAAACAAGGGTGAGTGGCTCAGAAGCTGGCATGAGATTTCTAGACTATTTCTAGAAGAGGGGTGTCAAACACAATTTCATTGAGGGCCGCATCAGGTTAGTGTTTGACCTCGGGGGGCTGGGGTCAAAGGGGTGTGGCCAGGCTTGGCGTGGCCATCATGATATCACTTGTGTTGGGGACACCTGTGGGGGCCCGAATGCTCTGCCAGTGAAAATGAGCTCCCGGGCTCCGTTTTCAGCTGCGACAACCTCCTACAACCGTCTGCCAGTAAAAAGGGACCTCAGGGGTGGCGGGGGACACATGTGGCCCTCACAAGCTCTGTTCCTCTGCCAATGAAAATGGAGCTAGGGAGGGCCACAGGCAGGCGGGAAAGCCCTCCCAAGCTCTGTTTTTGCTGGCAGAGGCACCGTGGGTTGGTCCACTATTTCCAGGGCAATCCCACAGGCCAGATCTGGCCACGGGCCTTGAGTTTGATACCCCTGTTCTAGAATAATGAGAAATGCTAGGGATTGCTAGGGCCATACAAATCATTTGGAGGGGTGCTTTGACTGGAAGACACCAGCCCTTACTTCATTTGGATGGACATTCTTGTGGAAAATTCCTCTGAGTATACATGGGTGTAGGCAGTTAACTTCCCGAAATTTCCTGGTTTATAAACCAGCCCTGATTCAATTCCAGTTACAAATGTGAGAATCGAAGAAGGCACATCCAATGATCCAATCTGAGTGTGCAGTTTGAGGGGAAAGCAATTCAATTTGACATTTTGCAATTTGTCTGAAATAGGACAAATTAATCTTGTCTTATCATAGGGAAGCATTTATACAGTGCAGCTGCTTCCTTTGAGGGGTGGAACGGAATGAAAATAGATATGATGCAAGACATTTATCTAATTTTATCTTGACTCTGTCGAGGTTTCAACACATAATAGGTTTTTCAGGCATTTTTCCTCAGCAATTTACAAGCAGAGATAGCAGTGTGAACGGAAGGTCAGCAGCAGAGCTACCAAATTTCTCCTTGAAATGGCCAACCATTTGCTGAATCACTGAGGAAAGCATCCAACTCAACTTGAAAATTAAAAACCTAAAAAAAATGTTTAGAAACTAAGCTCTTTTTTTTCCCATTTGCATTTCTGGAGAACTGACCTTACCGCGACACTGGTAAGTGACAACTGACTTAAATATGAGGGTACTTTGTCCTTGAGTACAGATAGTCCTCAACTTACAACAGTTCATTTAATGACAGTTCGAAGTTAAATGGCATTGAAAAAAATTACTTACGACCATTTTTCACACTTATGACCAATGCAGCATCCCCATGGTCACATGATCAAAATTCAGATGCTTGGCAACTGACTCACATTTATGACAGTTGCAGTGTCCCAGGATCATGTAATCTCCTTTTGCGAACTTCTGACAAGCGAAGTCAACGGAGAAAGCAGATTCATTTAACAACTCTGTTTTTAACTTAACAATTGCATTGATTCGCTTTAACAAATGTGGCAAGGAAAGTCGTAAAATAGGGCAAAATTCACTTTACAGCTGTCTCACTTAGCAACAGAAAATTTGGGCTCGATTGTGGTCGTACGTTGAGGACTACCTGTACTGTGGAGTGCCAGCAAAGTTAGCCTATATGGCTTCTGTGGCAAGCCAAACTGGGTAGGGCATCCTGGCAAATATAGGTTCTTTGGGACAGAATGACTCTTGCTCCCTGATATCATGCTGACCACATGTCCATGAAAATGACTTCAGACAGTACCGGCTCAATGGCCTTGAAATGGAGATGAGCACTGTCCACTATAGTCAGCAATGACCAGCAGAATAAAATCCGCAGGGACTCCTTTACCTTTTTACCTTTCTTAAAAATGTAAACATTTTGACCAGTTTTCACCCCACTCAAGGACTAGCTGATAGCAATTTAATTTGATAATATATTCATGCTGTGGGGTGGGGGTGGGGGAATCTCATGGCACTCTTGCCTCCAGTGGAGTTGGCAAAGCCTCTAATGACACTGCTAAGACAACCACAGACTACCTGTTGCAGTCCATCAACCTACACAACGTTTGTGTGTATCACTAAAAGGTTTTTAAAAAAAGAAGTAAATATTTTTTTTAAAAAAAATCATAATCAACATCAGTTCTTGGAAGGATTAGCTTTTGCAGAATCTTGACATTTTATACATTACTCTTAGACACAATTCCTTTGTTAATGTACATTTAGCCTTCTGCAACATTTTGGTATGAACACAGTATTAACCATACTTCTTGTTCTGCCCCAGCTACGGACCCCAAAGAACGCAGCACACACAAAGTCCATTCGAACCTTGGTTTACTAAATAAATCAGTCTTTTACAACAACGGCTGTTAATTAACTGCATTAAACAGCCGCCAAGAATTCAAAGAATAATAACTGAAAGCTTACTGTGGTTGGCAGAATGCCCAGAAGCAATTTGCAGGAAGCTGATAAGATAAGCAAGATAAGACATGAAGGTATGTGAACTAAGTTGTTCCCTGCAAATTGCTTCTGTCGGCGTTCCTCCTTAAATAGGCTAAGGGAGTGGCCAATTAGCCCCAAGCCTTACTCTCGAGGAGACCCCCTCCTGAGGAGCCACTCCTGCCTTTTGGCAGTTCTGCACGCCCATGCATCGAGAAGAGGCTCCTCCTCTTTGTCCTCTTCATTTAAGGGAGCTTCTGGAGGTTCTGAAGGCCCTGGCTGAATTCCCGCCTCTGGCACCACGTCTTCTCCAGCCTCCTCATTGTCTGACTCGAGTGCCAGCTGCACAGGCTGCTGGCGCAGCACCACACCAGACACCTCGGTGTCTGAATCAACTACTAGCTGCACAGACCGTGTATGGGCCACAATACCTCTATACAGGGGGCAGGACCTGGACAACCTTGACTGATTGGGCCTGATGAGAGTTGGCTCAGAGACTTCCAGGAAAGTAGGTTATGCTGGAAAGCCAAACAAATACCCTGAAAAATGACAATGGCACACCCTTCTTGTTGCCAAGAAAAACTCATGTCCATGATGTCACAGCAGTTAAGCTCAACTCAAAGGAAGCCTTTCCTCTTTTAAAACTATCCTGGTATGGAATACAGGTAGTTGCGAAGAAATTATAATGGTATAATGGTTGTATGGCTGGCGTCTACTTGGGAAGACATAGTTTCAGGTTCCTCCCATAGCCATGCAGCTCATTGGATGACTCTGAACCAATCATTCTTCATTCAATGTAGACATAAAGAAAAAAAAGCGGAGTATGTGGAAAGTTATAGGTCCACAAAACTATTAAAGCAATTACAGGTAGTCCTTGACCACACCGGAGCCCCAAATTTTGATTGCTAAGCGAGACAGGTGTTAAGCGAGTTTCGCCCCATTTTATGACCTTTCCTGCCACAATTGTTAAGTGAATCCCTGCACTTAACAATTGTTAAGTGAATCTGGCTTCCCCTGTTGAAAGGAAAATCCATCTGGTCCAGTTCCAAGCTGGGAGAAAGATGCTGGAAACAACATGGAGCTTCTTGGATGAGAAGAGAAACATCTTCAAAGAAAAACCAGAAAGTCCAGTTGCCTCTTGAAAAAGCACCTCTGGGGCAACCATGACCTGGATGACTGAGAATCTCCATAGATTTTGGATTAAATATACACATTTGCAATTTTTGATAAATAAAAACCAGTTGGATAGACATGCTAATACATGCAATTTACTACCCATTTGTTAGGGGAGAAAGCAAGGCATGTTAACAGGATTTTGAAGATTAAAATGCATAGAAATGTTGACATGTCGGAAACACCATTACTTGCTTTGAAGCAGTTACTTTTAAGTTTACCTTCTGGATCAGGGCTGCAAAAATCCAGATGACCAGCAGAGGGCAGTAAAGAAAATGCCCACTCTTTGCTGTTTATTGTTCATTTGATCCAGAAGCCCTATAATTTTCAAAGCAACTATTGGCTGCCCAACCTGCCCAACTGAACAGATTCCCAAATGAACAGATGATGACGCAAACTTCATGGAAATAATCTTAGCCATTACTCTGACAATAGTTTAAAGGGAAATAAGCTTCATCTTAAGGGACACGGTGGCTCAGTGGCTAAGACACTGAGCTTGTCGATAGAAAGGTCGGCAGTTCAGCAGTTCGAATCCTTAGTGCCGCGTAATGGGGTGAGCTCCTCTTACTTGTCCCAGCTTCTGCTAACCTAGCAGTTTGAAAGCATGTAAAAAATGCAAATAGAAAAATAGGGACCACCTTTGGTGGGAAGGTAACAGCGTTCCGTGCGCTTTTGGCATTTTAGTTATGCCGACCACATGACCACAGAGACGTCTTCGGACAGCGCTGGCTCTTAGGCTTTGAAATGAAGATGAGCACCGTCCCCTAGAGTCAGGAACGATTAACACTTATGTGCGAGGGGAACCTTTATCTTTACCTTTTAAGCTTCAACTTGCATTCAGAAGAACATATTTCCAATTATTTTCCTGACATTTCTTCCAGGTTGGGATAGGGGAAGGGAGTTTGAGGAGAAAATCTGTCAAGAAACTTACTTAAAAACCTCCTTGTTCAGTATCCTCCTGGAGTTAACAATTGAAAAAGACAACAACATCCCCAGAATGCCACTGCTTTTTTCAGTGTGATTCCATCTTTCTGGATATTATTGGGTTTTGGGCCATTTCTGGGCAAAGTTTCAGGTAGGGATCTCATGCCTTTGTTTTGTTTTGTTTTTTACAAATAACTCAAGGCAGCAATCATATCCAACACATCTTTCTCCTATTTTCCTCACACCAACAATGCTGAGTGGTGAGTTGGGCTGAGAGAGAGTGACTTGTCCAAGGTCACACAGATGGCTTTCGTGGCTAAGGCGGGACTTGAACTCACGATCTACCATTGGCTGAAATAAAGAGATATCACAGAACTGGATAGAGTTCTTTGTAGAATTTTGTTAGGACAGTTCCTACATTCCTTTTTAGCCAGAGATGCACCGAATCATGGCTGTTTACTACCTACATTTGCACAATGTACATCTCCCTGGAAAGAAAGCAAACAAATCATCTTAGCCCTAGGCATTGACATATATTTTTTTAATAGTAGCAGGTGGTTAACCAATAGAGGGCCCATGTACTTTCCCTTCTACAACATAATCTTGCCTTGAGGGAGAAGACAAGTCTTGGAAAACAGCTTGTTTTCCAAGTTATATGATTTGTTTTTTCAAGTTATGGTGAATCATGTTTCATTCAAAGTATAATAGAGAAACCAGATCCAGATCCTATGGTATTTTTACATGGACTGCGCCAACCTTTTGCAACCAGAATTCCTAGGTAGTATCCAGAGAGCTATGGTCCCAATAAATTTGAAGGACAACCAGGATGGAAGTAGGCTGTTTCATGTCCAAGAATTCTCAGCCCTGATATGAAAACTTCCCCCCAAACAAATGATTTTTATCAACTCCATAAACTTGTGGCCCTAAACCTCTTTAACTCGCTATTAATATAGCTTTGCTATGAATACATCTGCTATGCATATGACATGTCATACATATTTGCATAATCAAATTCCTAGCTAAGATTCTTTTATGTTTGTAAATATCCCATCCTTCAACAGCATACCCAAGTGGACAATAACCAAATCAGCATCATGGAGAAAGAAAAGAAATATTTGCATTAATGTGATTTAAGAATTGGGGAGGGAAAGGTCAGTACAAATGTGTCTTAATAATATTTGGTTATTAAATAATTTGTTTAATTAAATATATTTATGAAACATGGCCCTCTCTTGCAAGCTAGACCCTGTCGTGTCCTTTCAAAAGATGATGGAGTCTTTTATCCAATTGAAGTTTACAGACCTAGTGCGTACTACCAAATCCATGACATGGAACCAAAGCCAGGAATTCGGTGCTGCAATTTAGATGGATTCACCTGCTAAAATTTAAACATTTTCATCAGATGTTTCTCCAATAATTTTACTTTCTCAACAAACTATGTAAAAGCAAAAAGGCCAGTCTGATGAGTAAAACTATGCTCCTGCAGAACTCGTCGCAAATCCAGTATTAAGAATTATTTTAGCATCCCGCAAGAAAGACAGTGCAACTTTCCAGGAAACTCTGTTACTGAACTTAGACAAAGGAATAAAGGACGTCACCGACAGATTTCAATCTGAAATGGTTGAAATGAATTTGTTTATCAACCATATTCATCTTCAGTTCATGCAAACACTTTTGTTGTTATTATTAACTCTCACTGAGTTAGTCAGCTCACTAGTGCCTACATGTCTACCTTGGCACCAACCAAGTGTTTTCTGAATGACTGTGACTCATGAGAGAAAGCTGACAGAATCCTTTCTACATTTTATTCCTATTTGAGCTCAGTGTTTACAATCCGTTCAACCACATACGTCAGGAATTTAGTATTACCTTTCACGCATCTGGAGAAATTGGTGCCATTCCATAGAATGCCACTATAAATGTATTAGCCTTATATTAATGCACTGCAAGTACTAAGTTCTTTGGTCATTTGGAAATCTCATTGTATCAAACCCAGTGAAAGAAGACACACCTTAATCATCTTTAAGTCAGGCATTTCCCTTTGGTGTTAATTAACAAGATGAGTACGCAAACAAAAGTAAGATTAATCTGTGTATTAGCTCAAGGCAACTGCAAAACAAAAGAGAAAGGGGAACTTTTTTTCTAGGTGGTATCTGTGATTTTTAACTGTTCCCTAAAGGTCAGAAATGCAGGATGCTCTTTGATACGGAACAAATGAAACAACCACAGTTCAACCATTTCTATTGAACTACTGCTATATTTTAAAAACTTGTGTTTTATCACTTCGGTATTTGTTAGCATGATTTTTTGGAGGGTTGCAAAAAATGAAGCCCATATTTTGTCCTCCCATGTTTTAAAGATCCAAGAACCTCCGGGAATGGGATGGGGACGGAGAAATTGAAAGCATGATAATATGTGAACGCACATAAAAGGATACGTGTGCAAAGATCTGTTTCTGTTTCCAGACTCTAAACCGTAAGAGTTGTTATCATACCCAGAAATTATTTTTCACAGATACATTTCAGAATGTAAAAATGGATAAGTACAAGCTTTCACATCATATCTACAGACCCCTCACATCCTGGACATAAACTGTTTCAGCTTCTTCCCTCAAGATGACCCTAATACAGGGCACTGCATGCCAAAACAACTACCGGTAGACACAAGGACAATTTTTCCCCCATGCATCACTCTGCTAAACTATTTATTTATTTGTTTGTTTGTTTGTTTGTTTGTTTGTTCAACTTGTATGCCGCCCTTCTCCGAAGACTCAAGGCAGCTGATTCCCGCCTTGACAATTCCCACAACACTGTCAAACTACCTAGTAGGATTGTATATTACTATTTTCTTTTCATCTTTCCTATTACCTATGTCTTTATCTTCTTATGAGTGTAAATTTGTTGCTTGTATCTTATGATTTATATTGTTTTATTTAGCATCCTAGAATTATTTATGTTGATTGCTTATTTAGCATCCTATGACTATCACTGAGTGTTACATCTTATGATTTATGACTATTGCATTTTATGATTATGATAATGATTTATCACTTGTCGCTTGTATGTACAGGCTGAGAGCTTGTGCACCAGAGACAAATTTCTTGTCTGTCCAATCACACTTGGCCAATAAAGAATTTTCTTCTCTTCTATTTCTTTCAGAAATTAGCAGCTCAGGTTTAGAAAGAACACCTACTTGAAGAGAGCACTGCAAAGCTCCAATCTAGGAATGGCTTTACGAGTACTTCAGAGTCTTCAGAAATGTTTTCGGTCAAAATCCAAAGAGCTACTTTAGGCCCTAGTTACAACCAAGACAGATATTGTCTTAATTGACAGTTAGACAGCCTAACATTCACTGGCTACTGATCTTATCTGATCTTAGAATACTGCCAGCTACCAAGATCTCTCTTTCTTAGCTCCAGTTGACAAGAGTAATGGAAAGATATTGTCAATGTTGATAGATTACAGATATTGGGTTGATGTATTTAAAACAAATTTGCCATCACTATACATAACTCTGAATAGGAATCATACATTCATATTTTGGTGTGGAGTTTTTTCTGTTTCAGATTATTAAACGAAAGAAGATGGACTTTAACGTCAATGTTGATAGCAGTAAAAATTTGGTGGAATTAGAATGCTCAACTTTCTTCCCACACAATCTATGTTAGAATTAATCTTAAATAGCAACCAAATATTTCTCCAATATATCTGGGATGAAAGGGGAGAAACTTCCAGGTCAGAGAACAGGACCTGCCTAGGGAGAGATCTAAATTTCACCACCTTTTCTGAACTAAAAGCACTTGAACGTGAGGCAAGAAAATCTGATTTTTCCCCCCCCAAAAAAATACTCATTATGTATCAGATCAGATATATCCATAGTGAGATTCATGTTCTAGGAATAAAATCATACAAATGTCTATGGAGATTCTCAGTCATCCAGATCTTATCAAGTTCACGAAGAAACTCTTGATTTTAAGTTTATGTGATTTTCCCAAAGATACTTTTTCAAAGGCAACTGGACTTTGTTTTTCCTTAAAGACATTTCACTTCTCATTCCAAGAAGCTTCTTCTGAAGAAGCTGATAAATGAAATGTCTTCAAGGAAAAACAAAGTCCAGTTGCCTTTTGAAAAAGCACCTTTGGGATAAACTTAACATCAAGAGTTTCCTTGTGAACCTGATAAGAGTCCAACCAGTCCTTTCTGGAATTTTTAACTTAATAGGTATTTTGGTAATGGGCAATGCCAAGTATGTAGCCAAGTCACATATTGATTTTTACCTTCTCTTGACTATCATCACTGAGGTGAGAATGCTTAAGAATGTTTGAAGAGTGGTTGGGTTGGAGACCTTCTATTTGAAAGATATTGACAAACTTTTCACGATAATTATAAGATTTGATTGGATGGTGGATTCAACAATGCAAGAACAAATCATAACACTGACAGAATTCCTATTAACCAAGTTATGAGATCACCTTGCTTGAAAATTACTGTTAAGTGTGACAATTCTCTGTGTAATTCCTATGCAGGATTCTCTTCTATTTATCCTGAAGTTGTCAAAGCTTTTCATCAAAAATAAAATTTGTGGTTAATTTCTAAAGGTTTTCTGAAGGTTAAAAATGATATCCATTATGAATGACCATTATGAGAACTTAGGTGCTAGATTATAAAAATAAAATTAATCATGTCATAATATTTCCAAACTACTGATAATATTCTTCTTCAATTTGGTGCTTTAACTCCCAGACCTCAAGGGACTTTGTGTTGTTGGGTCTTGTAGTCACTATACTCACAGACAGCTGGATGACCCCATGCTAGAAAAGGCCAGCCTTAAATATTGTAAGGTAGTCCTCGATTTACAACAGTTCATTTAATAATGTTCAAACGGCCCTAAAAAAAAGTGACTTATGACCATTTTTCACATTTACGACTTTTGCAGTATCCCTGTGGCCACGTGATCAAAAGTCAGATGTTTGGCAACTGACTCGTATTTATGACGTATCTGCAATGCCTTGAGGTCATGTGATCAGCTTCTGCAACCTTCTGACAAGCAAAATAAATGGGGAAACCAGATTCACATAACAACCGTGTTATTAGCCTAAAAACTGCAGTGATTCACTTAACAACTGTGGCGATAAAGGTAGTAAAATGGGGCAAAATTCACTTAACAAATGTTTCACTTGGCAACAGAAATTTTGGGCTCAATTGAGAACTGCCTATATTGAGTGAGCTACAGCTAGCTAGCTGAACATTGTGATGTGTTTTGTAGAATCTGCTAGAAACCATAATACATTAGTGCTCAGCTTCTAAAGCTTCTATACAGTATTTCATGTTGCAACATTAGTAAAAGAAGGAATAAAGCAAACATTTTACCTCAAAGAATTGGAAACTGCCAAGATAGGTCTTCATCTGCAGATCAAAGCAAAGAGATGGAAGGATACTTCTGTAAAGAAATAAATACAAGATTGCTATTTTTAAAGAGGATTTATAAAGAAATGAACAACAAAGGATGCAGTTTTGATTATGCAGTCATCCATGAATTACACGCTCAAAATAATTTTGGAAATGGATTATCAACTAACTTGGCAACCTATAAGTTTCTTTCCACATTTACATGTAATAGCCACTTATCAAAGATCCACACACCCAATTCTTATAAAAATGTGTTCCAAGAACAAAAATAACATATTAGCAAGGGCTATTCCAACACGCATTTAAGATTTGAAACCATGATCATCCTAGCAACCTAGAGGTTGTGTTTTGATTCACACATGACACTAAGGCAAGATTCATTGAAAAATAAAAGTTGATTAAAATCATGGAAAAGTTTATTAAGCCATAATTTGACAGATGATTTCTATATTGTAAGTTGAAATCAATTCCTTTTTCCTCACTAGGGCTTAGTGAAGTGTGTGAATCAAGGCTTCCTGTGATCATGGTTAGTCAATGCACTATAGTACAATTGCTTCATATCAGACTCCAGATAATTTGGAGCAAAGGAGATGAACGACATGGTAGAAGAGAAAGAAGAGAAATCAAATAAAACATATCCCTTTAGGCATCACATTCTCTGGGTCTGTGAAAGCCTGTTTTGATGATTTTGCAATGATAAGGCAAGATATTTTTTGCCTAAGTATGCAAAACTATTGATCCATGTGAATCAATTTTATCTGGGACACCACAAAAAGCTTGTCAGAACAAGTACTAATTGAAGGTAAGCAGTGAATAGCAATCCAACTTTTATCATATTAATATAGTCTATTAAATTAAACAAATCAATCAACTTCTCACCCCTCTTGGAAATACAGATTTGGATCAGCAGGCTCAGACAGCCTCAGCTGGCACCCCAGAAACTTCACCATACTTCACTGCTTGCAGAATGCCAATAATCTATTATCACATAATCACTTTAGTGTGTTTAACAGTTTGCATGTATTCATATGTGAAAAACTATGCTGGATTAGCTTAATAAATCTGCTTAGCAAGGAAGGCTAAACTGATGAAATTCAGTTTATTATTGGAGGCAGTCTGTTCTCAGGATATGCATGTCACTTGATCCTGTTGGCTAGTCACACTTTCTATAGTACATAATCTGTGTAAGTCTTGGCGCATTCAGGTCTTTTCCCGTGTAAGATTGAGAGTATCTTGGCGACGTTTTGACGAGGTCCCACTCGTCATCTTCAGGCTGGTGTTTTCGGCTTCGTGCCTATGCGAGCAAAGCTTTGCTCGCACAGGCACGAAGCCGAAGACACCAGCCTGAAGATGACGAGTGGGACCTCGTCGAAACGTCGCCACGATACTCTCAATCTTACATGGGAAAAGACCTGAATACGCCAAGACTTGCATACCTGTACCCGTGAAAGTCTACGAAAACAAATATACAAATATTTTGTTATAAGCAAAACAAGATCTATCTATCTATCTATCTATCTATCTATCTATCTATCTATCTATCTATCTATATCAAGGGTTGTGCCAATTTCAGGGCAAAAGAAGGGTCATGGACCAAGACAAATACTCAGAACATGTGAAGGATGGCATTGACTCTCCAAAAGGACCAGGATTTTTTGTCCCTTGAGAAGAGGTGAGGACATTCCACAACTGCAATTTCTAGCACTGAATGATCTCAGATCTTACATAAAGTGGAGAAAATCTACAAGTGGCTCTTTTCACAGAGGTTGCTCATATAGCTCTCTGTATGTGGAATGCATGACAACTGCCAGTCAAACTTCAATAACATTGATCCCTTCCCTGCGGGCAAGTTGAAGTGCTTTCCACCCATTCTCAGACTGGCAGAAAACAACCTCGGCATGAAATCTGTCTCCGTTGCTGATCTCCAAAATGCCTCTATTTACTGCCAATCCTTAAACTTTCCTCCAAAAATGGATGACAAAATTTTACCCATCATCAAGTAGTCTCAGTGCAACTAGTTCTTCCGAAAAGGCCAGCTCTGCTTTACAATCCAACAGGAAAGAAAAAACCAACTGATGACATATCTCTGCATTTTTCCACTCCCTTAACACACTGGTAATTTTATTTATTTAATTTGCAATCCCCTCTTTATTATTTTTACAAACAACAAGGCAGTCAATTTATCTAATAAAACTTCCTCCTCCTATTGTCCCCATAAAAACAACCCTGTGAGGTGGTTGGGCTAAGGGAGAGCAACTGGCCCAAAGTCACCCAGCTTGCTTTCATGGCTAAGGAGAGACTAGAACTCATAGCCTCCAGCTTTCTAGTAGAGTCTAAAACAAATCGCGTTTAATGAATTAATGCTCTTGTTACACAAACATCAAAGGTCTTGCTTGCCATTTCCTGCTTTATTTTTAAAGAAGGTTTTGTCATTCATCTTAATGTTCTTGGGGGTATACTGTTCCAATTCCTTTTTCTCTTAGGGGTAGGGCGCCTTTTAGAGAATTCTTGCATATTGTTGTGGTCTGCCAGCAGCCTGTGGAGCTGGCAGCAGAATCTGACAGTGAGGAGGCTGGGGAGGAACATGGGCCAGTCCTGGAGTCTAGGGAAGGCCTGGACAAGGGCTCTGCATCGGAGGCAGAGATGGGGCCAGGGCCATCTGGGAGTGATGCATGGACTCCGGAGCCTCCAGAGCTGGACAGCAGAGAGGCAGAGGAACTGGAGGAGACTGTTCCTAGTGCAAGCATGCGCAGAGCTGCCAGAAGGCAAGAGCAGCTAAAGCAAAAGGGACGACTCAGGAATAAGGCCAGAAGATGATTGGCCCCTCCCATAAGGCTTAAAAGAGAAACAAAGGCACTTGGGCCTTTTGCAGGAAAGCAACATTGCTAACTCTGTTTCCAGTCGGCATCTCTTGTTTGTTTCTGAACTTCGTGGGGCTTTGCCAAGTAAGGCCTTTGGCAGGGTATCAAAGAAGTTAAAGGCTGGTGATTATCCCAAAGGACTTCTTCCAAAGGACTTGTTTTGCAACTAATTGGGACACAGCTGGGAATGAACATAATTCTTAGCTGTTACAATAAAATAGGTTTATTTGGGACTAATTGTGTCTTGTAATGACTCAGGAACCCTAGGTCACAATACATATCTTCAGCCAGTGGTTAGCACATGATCAAAAATCAGTGTTTGGGTTCCTTTTGTAACATTTTAGTTTGCTTTTTAAACTGTTTAAAAATGAAACTTAGGCTTTTCAAATTTATTATTAAAATCCTCCCCAAAAGAAATTAATCTTCAATTCTCCCTTTCTTTCTATATTTTTTCCAATCCTTCATCTTCAATAATACTTTCTCCTTCAGCATTGCTCCTCCCCCTGCTTTTATTTTCAAAAAATTTTGAATGCAGATTTGAGACTGATGCATCTTTGAAGATCGCTCTCTCCTAAAAGTTATCTCCTTCATTTTGAAACCTCCATTTCGACTCTCCCTGCTTATATAATCAGTCACTTTCTCTCTTAAAAGTTGATTCTGTCTATAAAACCAAGAATTGTCATGATAAAGTTTATCAGTCTGCAGGAAAGAGTCTATTTGCTGCTTTTCA
Organism: Pantherophis guttatus; assembly: GCF_059756535.1. Classification (NCBI taxonomy): domain Eukaryota; kingdom Metazoa; phylum Chordata; class Lepidosauria; order Squamata; family Colubridae; genus Pantherophis; species Pantherophis guttatus. The sequence continues at coordinate 70,537,375 of NC_142068.1, read as the reverse complement.
ATTAACTGCATAGAAGCCTCTGCCAAAACCTCTGTTTTCAATGTGGTAACTTCCATTGTGTTCCTGACAGTCTCTTTTCCCTGCTCCAAAGACAAGTTAGTTTGATTTTCTTCCTCTTTTCCAGCCAGCAAATCATTTTTGTTCTCCAGATTATAATTTTGAATAGTCCTTTCAACTGATTCCAGTATAGCAGAAGTATAGAAATTTAAAAGTTCTTGTAAAACCTCTACAGTCACAACTTGTGAATTTGCTGGCTCATATAATAATAATCCTCCATCCTTGATGTCAGTCATATTTCAATTCCCAGTTTAAGTTTGTTCAGCTATCAGGTCAATAAATCCAATAATTTTCCACACAATTTAGAAGTATAAAGTAGTTAAGGTCAATACTATAGTCTTTTTCATTTCACTAGCACTTTAAATCTTTTTCTTGCCGCGTAATCCAGTAGCTTTTACAATGTTGCAGCTTTAACGATCACTTTCACTTGTAAGTTTCGTTTTAAACGCCCTTAAGCACCATCTTTTTTCCTTTTTCTTTTAAACAGAGTTAAAGTTTAATACTTGCATTTTCTGTTCTCCTGATTTGCTCTGCCAGCATCCAGGTTCGAATTTTCTTAGTCCTTAAAATTGCGCTGCTGGTGTGGTCGCGACCCCTTGTTCTGCTTAGAACAGAATCATCCCGGATCCAGAGCACTGACGGGCTTTCAGGGAGCTCTCACCCTGCAAACCCCAGGCTTAAAAAAAAAAAGCCTGGGGGTCTAGGGGAGCTCTACCTAGACCCTTCTGCTCTTCTCTCACCCTTTTTCCCTGGGGGAGAGTTTCGAGCCGCTAGAACAGCTGATTTTCGCTGTTCTAGTGGCAAATGGAATCACGGGGCTGGAGCTCCTAAAGGAGCATCCATTCAGGGAACGCAGAGCCACTGGAAGTCTAAATGATTGGGAAAGGTGACTAAAATTGATCATTAGTATTATCTCAATTTCCAGTTTGTTTATTATTGTTAAATCACTTATTCCCCTCATTTCAATAATTCCAGCATTATAAGCAATAATGGGAAATCAAGTGAGAGGATTCCATTCAGAATAAACAATCGGTTCATCATGATAATGCTAGAGGCAAAATAAGCATATGGGGAAAGAAAAGCATGAATCTGTGAATTTCCAGCCGTTTCTGGCTACAATTCCCAGCACCCACAGCCAGCATGCTAATAGTGAGGAAGCTAGAAATTTTAGTTGAATAACGTCCTGAAGACCACAGGTTGCTCAACAGATATTTTCTTATCTTCCATCACATGGAAAAGGTCAGTATACTGGCCTGGGTCACAGGTAAATCTAATTCTTCTTAATAGTATGTGCAGGAGACATGTTTGTGTGCTCCAACCTCTTTTCTCTTTCAGAATATCTGCCCTGTTCAATGAACGATGGTTTCTCTTAAGAACAATATCAACGGTGGTTTTGTAAAATAAGCAAAGGAATGATAGCCATCATTTGAAATTGGTTTGTTACACTTATCAGATTTGGGGCTGGTAGACACGTTGCATTCGGTCCTAGTGTAGTTTCTTGGCTTAACAGAATCCATGAGTTACTTCTATGTGCTGTGTAAAGCAGGGGTGAAATCCAGCAGGTTCTGACAAGTTCTGGAGAACCAGTAGTGGAAATTTTAAGCGGTTCAGAGAACCCGTAGCGGAAATTTTGAGTAGTTTGGAGAACAGGCAAATACTACCTCTGGCTGGCCCCAGAGTGGAATGGGAATGGGAATTTTGCAGTATACTTCCCCTGCCACGCCCACCAAGCCACGCCCACCAAGCCACACCACACCCACCAAGCTACACCCACAGAACCGGTAGTAGAAAAATTTGGATTTCAACGCTGGTGTAAAGTCACCCAAGCATGACCTGGTCATTTTAATAGGTTTTAAAACTGGCATAGGGTGATGTGTGAACCCAAACTTTGTTCAAGGAAGGACCCAGCCAGAAAGAGAACCAGGGTGGATTTGATTTAAATTGAGTTGATTTAAATCACAATTTAAATCACTAGTAAAAAGGCTTGATTTAAATCAACTCGATTTAAATCATAATTTTTAAAGAGCAACTGTCATCTCTGCTACTCCTTTGACCCACTGTTGACTCACCGATAGTCCCAGTGTTGCAGAATATACAGCCTCATGCTACATAACTAAGCTCCATTTCATGCTGAATAAACTAAATTATTTATGTATCTTAAATAGAAAACTATCTTACGATAGATTTTTACCCCAAAAGTTTTTTATTAAAATAAATTCGATAAAAATCAAAAAAATCCGATTTAAATCAAAAAAATCCGATTTAAATCAAAAAAATCTGATTTTTTTGATTTTTTTAAAAAAATCATTGATTTTTATCCACCCTGAAGAGAACCCAATACTTCCAGTCCAAAATTCATTCAGATTTATTCCAACAGCATTAAACATCAACATTATGTGTTAAAGATCATTCTCAGTCATTTCTTCTTTTTCCAGAAGGCAGGACAGAGAAGAACAAAAGAATGATGAAGTCTCCTTCTTTTCCTTCTGTTTTTACTTACAAGTCTGAATCGTCAACGATGTTCTTTTGTGGGTATATCAACTTAACAGCCAACAGTTGCCAATAAGAAACTTGCAACAGAGGCAAACAAGGGTGTGCTACACTACTTCAGGATTCCTGGCAAATTTTTATCTGAGTCATGAGCTAATTGCATATCATGGTTTCCATGTAACCCGAGGCTCAAAAAAATTAAGCCAATAATTTTATACATTGGTATAACTTTCTCCTATGAATGCTGGGAACTGGAATCTTTTATTTATTACTGATGTTTGGTTGCTTCTTACCCATATGCAATGCTGAGGAGAAAGGTAGCAGGAGAACCTGTCCCAGGCCAGTATAAAGCTCATAGCCTTCCTTTTTTGTTCACACAGGTAGTCCTTCACTTACGACCACAATTGAGCCCAACATTTGTTAAAGTGAGTTTTTTCCCCTTTTACGAACTTTCTTGCCACAGCTGTTAAGTGAATTACTGCAGTCGTTAAGTTTGTAACACAGTTGCTAAGTGAATCAATGGTTTCCCCATTGACTTTGCTTATCAGAAGGTCGCAAAAGGAGATTACATGACCCCAGGATACAGCAACTGTCACAAATATGAGTCAGTTGCCAAGCATTTGAATTTTGATCACATGACCATGGGGATGCTGCAAAGGTCATAACAGTGGTGGGTTCCTCCCGGTTTGGCCCGGTTCCGCCAAGCTGGTAGCGGTGACGATATGACATGCCTGCAAAAATAAATGGGTAGACCGGTATAGCTCTGCAAGCAGTTAAAAGCCTGGTAGACCAGTACCTCTGCTAAATCCTACAGAATTGTCACATGACCATCAAGCCACGCCCACAAAATAAGCCACGCCCACAGAACCGATAGTAAAAAAAATTAGAACCCACCCCGGATGAAAGTGTGAAAAGCGGTCCTAAGTCACTTTTTTCAGTGTCCTAACTTCAAACTATCATTAAGCAAATTGTTTTAAGTCGAGGACTACTTGTATTATCTGACTTTGGGAAAAATAAATCAGTTTGGGAACGAAACAGAGCTGCCATGCCCATCCCTGCAATACTGGAGTAACATGATCCTCACTTATCACTTAGGCAGGGCTTTATAAATATCCTGTTTCAAGAACTTATTCAACTCTTTCAAGACGCCCACTTGCACAGACATTTGTGGGCACATGTGCTGGATGATTCAGATTATATGAGACCACACAAGCCTAACGCTGTGGTATTGCACCTTTGCCATGTTTATGAATGACACGCCTATGTGAAATCCTTCCATTGAAAATTGGACTAAAAGAGGTAAGTCTATGCCAGCAGCTTCATTTGGACAGATACGTTGGATGAGTGATGAGGAAATTGTGAGAATCCTTGAGTAGGTCTACTGACCAAACAATGGCTGAAAATCAAAACAGAGGGGCAAATATCTGAAAAGAAATCAGATTTTTAGTCTTGCTTTCTCCTATTACAAATCAAACTCTTCCCTTAAATAACCTGACAGCTGTAGGTAGATAAACAAACCAATTAGCACACCTCTTATCGTGCCTATACAGGTAGTCCTCATCTTACAACAGTTCATTTAGTGACCGTTTGAAGTTACAACAGCCCTGAAAAAAGTGACTTATGACCGTTGTTCACACTTAAAACCAGGGGTGAAATCCAGCAGGTTCTAACAGGTTCTGGAAAACCGGTAGCGGAAATTTTGAGTAGTTTGGAGAACCAGCAAATACCACCTCTGGCTGGCCCCAGAGTGAGGTGGGAATGGAGATTTTGCAACATCCTTCCCCTAGGAGTGGGGAGGTAATGGGGATTTTGCAGTATCCTGCCTCTGCCACACCTACCAAGCTATGCCCACCAAGCCATGCCCACCAAGCCACGCCCATAGAACCGCATAATCCCCTTTTGTGACCCTCTCAAAAGCAAAGTCAATGGGGAAGCTAGATTCAATTAACAACTGTGTTGCTAATTTAAGAAGTGCAGTGATTCACTTAACAAATGTGGCAAGAGAAAGCCATAAAATGGGGCAAAACTCACTTAACAAATTTCTCCCGTAGCAACATAAATTTTGGATTCAATTGTGGTTGTACATTGAAGGCTACCTGTATTACATTCTATAGTTGTATACTAGTCATTTATCAATATTTTACATATTTTTATACAACATGATAACTGTGGATATATTAGCTTTGTTTTTTTATTTGGCAAAAAAAGAAAATATTTTTAGAAATTTGGGGGGGGAGGGTCAAAGAAGATTCGTACAATTGATATATGATTATGTGCCATAAAATTGCTGTTGAATCTTAACAATCACATAATCTTTTTCCATGACAATCTGACCCTTCAGGTCTTCTAATGGTGCAATTGTTGCCATTGTAACTAAGTCAATCCACTTTGCTGCTGGTCATCCTCTTCTTCTTCTTTCCTTCCACCTTTCCCAGCAATAGAGATGCTCAACAGAGCTTGGCCTTTGCACAATACGTCTGAAATATAATACTTTGAACCAGGGGTGAAATCCAGCAGGTTCTGACAGGTTCTGGAGAACCAGTAGTGGAAATTTTGAGTAGTTCGGAGAACCAGCAAATACCACCTCTGGCTGGCCCCAGAGTAGTGTGGGAATGGAGATTTTGCAATAGCCTTCCCCCAGGAGTGGGGAGGGAATGGGGATTTTGCAGTATCCTTCCCCTGCCACACCCACCAAGCCATGCGCACAGAACCGGTAGTAAAAAAAAAATTGATTTCACCATTGCTTTGAACCTGGTTCTTTGGGCCTTGAGTGAGAACTCTGGGTTAATTTGTTCAATGATCCGTTCGTTTGTTTGTTTCACTGTCCACAGTATTCTCAGGAGTCTTCTCCAATCTCAGGGTTTAAAGGTGTCAATATTCTTTTCTACCCAGTTTTTTTTTTTAAAGCCCAACTTTCCCTTCGATAAAGTGTCACCAGTGTCAACTTTATTGTCTCATCAGATTCCCATCTCAGGTTACCTGGAAAAATTCAAACTACATCCAAGGGATTTCATTGCCTTCTTCGCCCTTGCCTCTGTCTGATTCCCACTTGAAATCCTGTTTTGCAATGGAAAATTTATTTTACTGTGCAATAGTATTTATGGTGTATTTTTATGGATGATTATTCTGGGTTTCCTTTTTCAGCCTGTCATGCTGTTTCTCAATATATATATTTTTTAAAGTTTATTACAATTTTGTTATCTTCAAGTATAATTTAGAATCAGTAACAGTACTGTAGTTTTTAAATTGAGACTTGAATGTATAGATTTATTAATTCAGTGATTAATAAATCACTGGGGTCTGAAGACCTCTGCGGGGTGTGATGTCATCACAGGAGTTCTGTGATGGCTTGAAGAAATGTTATGATTTAAAATTTGAGTTAAGTTTTGGGAGTCTGTGGCCATGGTCTGTGGCCACAAAAGGTATTTAAAGGAAGCCCATAGTAAAGAAAAGGTTGCGAACCACTGTATTAATTGACATGTGCCATCAAGTCAGTATCAACTTTTAGCAAACACATAGTTTTTCTCCATGATGGCACCTACTGCCATTTGCCATTTAATCCACCCATCATGCCACTAAAAAACTAAAGCTGAATGTCAGTGAAGTGCCTTACTGCACATAGCTTATGTGCTCATAATGCAGTTCTCAGGAAAATATTACTATGTGTTTTATTCAATTTAACTGCTTCATATCAAGTTGAACACTAAAAGTGGCAAATTAAAAAAAGTAAGATGAATGACGTTCAGAAAACACAAAATATGTTAAACTTTCAAGTAATTTGTATTATATTAGAAGACAAATAAGTTAGGGGTTTGTAGGAGGAGAAACATATCTAACAGGAAAGAAACAGAGTAATGTTAGTAAGCCTAACATCTTGTCTGCCACATAATTGTCACTGTCTGCAATAATCCCACTCTGATGAAATTTTTCAAAAGTTTCCTAAATATGTTAGTCCTTTTCTGATATGATGGAAAGCAACAAGCTTCTGACCGTGGCTCTTTTCATAAAGACAGGATGAAACAGATCACTCAAATTGTCCTGGAATGATAACGAATCTTAAAGGTATTCAATTATCAAATCTGGAGGAAAACAAAGAGGGCAATGCAAATATTGGAAAGTTACCATTTCTAATTTCAAGAGTTCCAAAAAACATGTTTGGATAATGCTTTCACTGTCATTGCCAATGGTGAAAAGCAAAGCTTTAAGTTCTTTTAAACTGACTCTCAAGACAGATGTCAAGGAGGAGGAGGAGGAGGAAGAAGAGAAGGAACAAGGAAGTTAGCTTTATCTTGAAGGAACAGAGTGACTGAAATGAAATGTTTTATTTGGTACTGACAAACCTAACAGACAATACATAAAACAAGCTGTAGCTCTGAATTATATGCAATCACAGGCAGACTTCATTCTCCTTAATATGCAGCCAGGTAAAAAGCTCTGAAAAACTTACTGTACATTTGTTTCCTATCTTATGACATTTTGGTTGGTCTTAAAGAATTTGTTGTGTATTATGAAGTGTTTCTTATAGACCATTACGTCTGTCTTTACATTCTTATTTCAAAATCATCAGAAATATCCTACATTTATTCAATAATTAATCTTTACAAGCAGACATTAACCCTGGCAGGTTCTATGTTCATCTTAGAAGGAACTTTATCACCATCACAGAACAACTGCTATTCATCCTTATCAGAAGCACCAAAACGCTTTCATGGTGAAAGGATCAACTAATAAGGTGACCAGACGTCCCGCTTTTGGCGGGACAGTCCCGCTTTTGAGCAATTTGTCCCGCATCCCGCGGCGTTTCAAAAAAGTCCCGATTTTTCTTGAGCCCCAGCTGATGGCTAGAAGAAAAAAAAACTGTTTAAACTCTTGCCCGGGGCTTCAAAGGGCCGCCCTACAGGCAATCAGTGTAAAGCAGTTTTTTTTCCCCCTAGCTAAGCTTCAGAAACGAAACCGAAACCAGGGTCTTTGGTGCAGCGTGACAAAATGAGGCAGAGAGAGATTTATTTTTATTTTTATTTTTCCTCCCCAAAAAAGGTAGGTGAAAAACTGCAAACAATGGGAAATTTAGGAGGAGAGTTCAAGATTTTAAAACACAAAGGAAAAAAAGCTGTATTTAACTAGGGAATTGTAATAATTGAGATACTATTAATTGTATATTGTGTTGAAAGCAGAAATGGTTAAGTTGTTCGGAGGAATATATGGGAGAAATTATTTGGTTTATTATTATTGGTAAATATAATTAATTGATTTGTAAGAAATTGGATTGCATGGAAATAATTGGAATATTCATGTTCATATTGATTAATATACAAAAAAGATAGTTTTATAACTAATTGATTTATATTAAAATGTTGAATTTGTATTAAACAACTGTATTACATAATTACATAATTAAACAATGTGAGGATGGATATAAAAATAGATGACAATGGGAAGGGGTATAATATAGAATAGAAGGGAAAAATTGAATTTGATTAAGATTAGAGATGAGGATGAAGGGTAATATTGGTTTTTTTAAAAAATAGATGAGGAATAAATATAGCAAAAAGGAAATATAGAAATTGTAAATTTAATTGAAATGACTAAACGCTGTTTAAATTTGTGAACCAGCCAAATATTCTGTTCAAAGAAAATACATTGTATGTTTGTATGTGTGTTTCTAATTATTGCTATTTATTCATATTTGTTCTCTTTTATTCTTTAAAGTTTAACAATTCATTCTTTATCTTAATATCTTTATATTTGCTTGGGGTTGGCTTTCTTCCCTTTCATCTTTTTTATTGTACAGCAATCTTTCTCCTCAAACCTACCACCTCTCTCTTTTCTTTCCTTCTTACTTTCTCTTCCCCCCACCCTCTTTTTCTCCTCCCTACTTCCTCTTTCTTTCTCTTTCTCCTCCTCTCTTCCTCCCTCTCTTACCCTCACTCCTACTCTAATTTCCATTCCTTCATCCCTCTCTATTGCTGTAATCCTTTAATGCATATGGACTACTCAGAGGGCTGAAAAAGTTATTTTTGACTGGTCCTCACACTTTTGACCAGTCCTCAAACTTATGACTGTCCTCACATTTTACATTTTTGCCCTATCTTGTCATCATGGTGAAGAGAAGCAGTTGTGAAATGAGTGACATGGTTGTTAAGAATGCTGCATGGGCATAAATGTGAGGATGGTCATAAGTGTGAGGACCAGTCAAAAGTGCGAGGACCTGTCAGAAATGACTTTTTTCAGCTCTCTGGTTAGTCCTTTTGTGCATATGGACTACTCAGAGGGCTGAAAAAGTTATTTTTGACTGGTCCTCACACTTTTGACCAGTCCTCGAACTTACGACTGTCCTCACATTTTACATTTTTGCCCTATCTTGTCACCATGTTGAAGAGAAGCAGTTGTGAAATGAGTGACATGGTTGTTAAGAATGCTGCACGGGCATAAATGTGAGGATGGTCATAAGTGTGAGGACCAGTCAAAAGTGCGAGGACCTGTCAGAAATGACTTTTTTCAGCCCTCTGGTTAGTCCTTTTGTGCATATGGACTACTCAGAGGGCTGAAAAAGTTATTTTTGACTGGTCCTCACACTTTTGACCAGTCCTCGAACTTACGACTGTCCTCACATTTTACATTTTTGCCCTATCTTGTCACCTTGTTGAAGAGAAGCAGTTGTGAAATGAGTGACATGGTTGTTAAGAATGCTGCACGGGCATAAATGTGAGGATGGTCATAAGTGTGAGGACCAGTCAAAAGTGTGAGGACCTGTCAGAAATGACTTTTCAGCCCTCTGAGTAGTCCCTATATACATAGCCATGGCCACCCGGTCACATGACCAGGTAGCCACACCCACCCAGTCACATGGCCTCCAAGCCACACCCACACAATAAGCCACGCCCACAATGGTGTCCTTTTTACCAATGTTAAAATCTGTTCACCTTACCCTATATACATAGCCATGGCCACCCGGTCACATGACCAGCTAGCCACGCCCACCCAGTCACATGACCAGCTAGCCACGCCCACAAAATAAGCCACGCCCACAATGTCCCTCTTTACCAATGTTAAAATCTGGTCACCTTAAACTAGTAACATCACAGTGGACTGAGGGACACCCAATTAGGGGTGCCTTTTCTGTCCCCATTAAGTTGCCCACCAAAATTGTAACCATTTATCTACTCACAGTTGCTCTCTTGTGAACTGCTAGGTTGGCAGGAGCTGGAGCAAGTGACAAGAGCTCACTCCACCACACAGCAGCAACTGGGTCTTGAACACGAATCTGCCAATCATCAGCCCAGCATCCTAACTATGTCCTAACCAGATGCTAAACCACAATAGTTTCATAAACTTCCAGGACTGCTGGCATCACACTTCAGAGGCAGTAGCATGACCTGTGTGGCATTGTAAAGGATACTGCAATACAATTATTTAACTTTTCACAGCAATATTCCCATAAATAGAAAAAAATATTGAATCAGACAAGTTTGTCTCTTGCTGCATTTATGAACAGTTTGTGTAATTTTCTTGGCACCAACATGGAAGCGATTGGCTTTGATTTCTTCCAGGATGTTTTGATGACTTTCCATCTAATGTCTACTCCTACTATTTCCAGTCTCCCATGCAATCACTAAAAAAAACAACTCAGCTCAGCTTTCAAGATTAGCCAAAATTAGTTAATGCTGCTATCTTGATGGGCTGAAATGTAACACACAAGAAATTGTGCAGGGGTTAGACTATCAGATCTAGGCTGCAGAAACTGGAAAGCTATTAAATGGCAGGAAGTAATGTTAACTCCATGACACCTGGTTGTTGATGGGATTTTTGCAGCCCCATTCAAGATGGGCATCAAGTCATCAATGCAATATTTAATGACTGTGTTTTGCACGTGAAGGACACAATATTGCTCAGCATGAAGAATTTATGGAGAGAGGACTTACAACATGTCAGTTTCCATAAGTAATTTAGAATCTTTCATTTAAAAAAAGTATGGTAATGGAAAAGACAAGTTCTTGCTGTGGCCAAAACCTTGTTGAGGATATGTATTGAGATGTTCTAAAATTTTGGATGGCTAACAATAAAGACCAGCATTACCCCTCAAACCCAAAAACTAATAAACCCATTCATGATCTAAACCACATGGAAACATCAAAATAATAAACCAAAAATATGAAGTCATGCACTTCTCAGATTACAACCCTCACCTTGCAACAGGTCTTCCTCCTATGCTAGGAGGAAAAGCCAGGTATTAACAGATCTGCTGAAACCAAGAAAACTTAACACTGATGATGTTACCTTGCAAGAAAACAACTAAGCTCAGAGAGCACCAAGGACCTCTCAGAGAAAGATGAGACTGGATCTCAATGAGGAGAAAATTCTGTTGGGATTTGGGCAGATCAAGATAGGAGAAGATGGTCTCTCATATACACTCTGAAGCTCAGGACCATTTTATTGATTTTCGAATGCATTACTTAGCCATACAAATCCTAAGGCATGGTGTGGTTTGTTGACATGGGGTATGCATGCCCCAAATCAAATATTGTGGGCTTACCAATAAATTGTAGTTACTAAGCATCGCTTTGTGTTATGTTAATATGTTTCATGTGTGTTTTATGAATGCAGCCTCAGGATACGACTACAAGCTATGGGCTTAAGAGGTCAACAAGTACGATCCACACACAAGATAAAAAGCTTTGGGGAGATCAAATGTTTGCAGAAAATTGAAAACAGCCCCCCCCCCAAAAGAAAACATGATGGAACATGATCACTGGTTGAAGAAAGCTGCCTGGTAGTTTGGGGAAATTAAAAACCAATGTCAAAAGAAAGATGGAGGGGCTGAAGACCTGGACCAATATAGCATGCCATATATTATAACTGAGATTCCCATCGTTTCATTTCAATCTTGTTTGATAAGCTCCAGTTAGGATGTCATTCAGCCATCAGAAGAATGATAACTCCCAGACATGGAGTCAATATTCCTGTCTCATTCCTCTGCCTCTAGTAGGATCTTGCCATCTGAGCTCTAGTAGTCTATGCAGCATAGAGTTCCCTAAGACTTTTCTCTTTCTAAAGAAAAAAAATTAACATTTTTCAATCCAAGCTTTAAAGAGCCTTGATGGTACAGTGGTCTAAGCACCCTGTTATTAACACAGCTGCCTGCAATTACTGCTGGTTCTAATCTCTCCAAGGCTCAAGGTTGACTCAGCCTTCCATCCTTTCTAAGGTAGGTGAAATGAGGACCCAGTTTATGGGGGCAATAAGCTGACTTTGTATAAAATACGCAAAAGTATGAAGGCTATTGCTTAACGCATTGTAAGACGCCCTGAGTCTCCGGAGAAGGGCGGCATATAAATCAAAAATTAAAAAAAAAAATAATTAAATTAAAAAGGAGGAGGAAGAATACGGCAGGGAAAAGAATATTGTGAAGATGCAGAGGATACGTGGGGCTGTTCTCTAACCCCCAAGAGTGAGCTGGGACATTCCAGAAAAGTTACAAGCAAGTCAAAAGTAATATTAACCAGAAAGGACGTGTTAAGGTATTTAAAATTTAATAGCTGGAACAGTGAAGGATTGGACAATGAGTAAGAACACACAGTTGTAGTTAATTAGTTGAAGAGAGCTGGCAACTGCATGAGGAAATCTGAGCTGTGATTGGTTGAAAGGGGGCGTTTCCTTGTTTCCCGCCTTTTTCCTCTGTGTGCTCTCTGGGATTTACCTCATGATATTTTTGCTATGTTGATTTACCTGACGATGCTCCTGTTTTCCTATCTTATTTACTGTAAATATATTTATTTATAATATGCGGAAGAGGCCTTCATCCTGCCATGGATAGACAAAGAGTTAAAATGATGGAGGAGGAGGAGGAGGATATAAAATTGCAAGTTCTTATCAGCGTCTCTGACTCCATTTGAACATCCGGCTGCACAATTTTCTGACAGGATGTCAGATTCATGTAAGCAAGTTCGGCTAGAATTTTTTCCTCAGAATTTCATTAATTTGAATGTGTGTCTACTACCTGACTGAGATTTCTGTATCTATGCTAGGCAAAGCAACAAATATTAAACTAAGATCTTGTGATCTTTGGGCAGCAGATCTTACCCATATAGATCAGTGGTGGGTTTCAAATTTTTTTACTACCAGTTCTGTGGGTGTGGCTTGGTGGGTGTAGCTTGGTGGGCATGGCTTGGTAGGCATGGCAGGGGAAGGATACTGTAAAATCTCCATTCCCTCAGCTGGGACTTGGGAGGCAGAGAATAGATGGGGGCATGGCCAGTCAGAATTTTTACTACTGGTTCTCCGAACTACTCAAAATTTCTGCTACTGGTTCTCCAAAACTGGTCAGAACCTGCTGAAACCCACCTCTGATATAGATCTATGTCTCACAGTATTTTAGAAGAGATTTCTTTTAATAGGTTATTTGTCATTCAGTTAAACTTAAACGCCTTATTTTATTCTCCTGTAACTGACTTGTGTGACAACTTTTTGGTAGAAAAGCTCAAAATAAATTTTACATTTACCTTTTTATCACCTTTCTTTTTTTAAAAAAAAGAAAGAAAGAAATTGTCCTTTTGTCCTTTTGTTCCAGCTCTTTGATCATAGCTTTTCTGTCAAAGGAGCAGAATTTGGCATGACAGAGTTCATTCTCCTTAATAAACATCCTTTTTATTATCATCATTCTCAGTTAAGGGGACGGTGTCACATAAAGACATTTCCAGAATAAACAGAGTGGTTGCAACCATAAATTACTAAGGTAGATCCTCAAGACAGAGAGATGGACCAAAGCCGTGAGGATTTCTGGGACCAGAAGATTGAAACCCTACTCCCTCCCGTTCACATATGAGCTTGGCTTTTATTATGCTAGCCCCATTTCCCATATGGGAAAAGAATGGGTAATTCTTCATGGGTCTGAAGATGAAGATGAAAAATTCATTTTATATACACCATAATAGTCAACAACAAACACTGAGTCCATATTTTGCCTTTGCCATCGACTGTATTCATTTGTGTTAATTTCTCAAGATATTTCAACATTTGGTCTGAAGCCTCTGTCCTTGATGACTTTAATAAAACACAGTCCTAAATTTCCCTGGTTTTCTTCTAGCCTGGAGCCTTCTAGATATGTTTAGACTACACCTCTAAAAATTTCCAGCTGGATGACATCAGGCTCAAGCAAGGCTGAGTTACTTTAGCACAACTTTAGCACAACTTTAACACAACGTTGTAGGAAATTGGAGCAACAAGAAGAATGGCACGTATTCCTTGCATTTTGCTGATTTTTGGACAAACTACATTGAAAAATCAAACAAGGATAATGACTAGACTAGACTAGACTAGACTAGACTAGACTAGACTAGACTAGACTAGACTAGACTAGACTAGACTAGACTAGACTAGACTAGAATAGAATAGACTAGAATAGAATAGAATAGAAATACCTCATTTAGTGACTAAAGTTACGCTGGCACTGAAAAAAGTGACTTATGACCATTTTTCACACTTATGACTGTTGTACCATCCTCATGGTCACGAGATTTACATTTGGATGCTTGACAATTGACTCACACTTATGACAGTTGCAGTGTCCTGGAGTCATGTGATCTTTTTTGTAACCATCTAACAAGCAAAGTCAATGTGGAAAGCAGATTCACTTAACAACTGTGTTACTAATTTAACAACTGCAGTGGTTCACTGAACAAATCCGGCAAATCTATTCATGGCATTGGGCCTGGGTACTTACGGGACTGCCTTCTGCCGCCGATAGCCTCCCACCGGCCAGTTCGCTCCCACAGACAGGGACTCCTCAGGGTGCCGTCAGCCAGGCAATGTCGGCTGGCGACCCCCAGGGGGAGGGCCTTCTCTGTGGCAGCACCTGCCCTCTGGAACGACCTGCCCCCGGAGATACATAGGATACCAGATCTCCGTGCTTTTCGCCGTGCCCTCAAAACTTTTCTATTTCATCAAGCTGGGCTGACGTAACACCCCCCCCCCAAGATATTTTTAATTGTAAATGGATTTTAGTCGGGAGGTTTTAAATTTTGGGCCAAAATTTGATTAATTCTTTTTTAAAAATTTAAATTTTGTATTGGGATGTTTTTATTCTTGGCTGTGCACTGCCCTGAGTCCAGTAGGAGAAGGGCGGTATAAAAATTTAATAAAATAAAATAATAAATAATAAGAAAAGTCATAAAATGAGGCAAACAAATTTCTGAATTAACTACATAAATTTTGGGTTCAATTGTGGTTGTAAGTTGAGGACTACCTGTACATACACAAACATGCAGACTCACAGAGGCACACAACACAAAGCTTCCATAGTACAGAAGTTGAAGCAGGACATAAACGAACACTGCTGCTTCCTAATCTGTTTCCAGAAACTAATCAAGGCAGGGTGTTTGGAAGACACTCAGCAGTGAAGCAAAAATTGAAGCAAAGTCGTTTAAGGTCAATGCAGTTAGCTTTGTTCCATCATTACTTTAACAAAAAAATAATAATAAATAAAATAAAAACTCCCTGGATCCCTTCCATTACCTCATGACTACAGCAATGTGCAATCATAATATTAAAAAAAACACTTACAGTTGAAACTTGCTTTCTCTTTAACATTCCCACAGCTTTCATGTATAGAGGAGGCCAGAAAAATAAGCAGCAAAGACAGGAGTTTCCTATTCATTAACTTAAAGAGAGAGAGAGAGAGAGATGATTCACACTATTTATGTCAGGCACAAATAGAAAGTTCTTCTGTTTTTGTGCAATTGCCAATTGGGCAATTGCATAAGAATTTTGACTTTAAAAATAAGCATCAGATTTCCAAAAGTGGGAAATATCCAAATAAATGTACTAGCAAGCTTTAGAATAATTACAGCCTATTGCTGCCCTATATCCCATGAAACCAGGGGTGAAATGCACTTATCTTCGCTACCGGATTGCAAATGTGAGCTCGCGCGTGTCTCCTCCACACATGTGCAGAGCCTTCTGCACATGCGCAGAGGGTCAGTGATGACATCTGGGAGGGTGGGCGGAGCCTCCCGCCACTGGCCCTACCGGATCGCGCAATCCGGATAGATCCGGCTGAATTTCACCATTGCATGAAACCCAAATTATAGTTCTGGAGAGTCCTAGATGTTTCAAACTTGAGCCATTCTGTATTGATAGCAAAAGCAATATCAGTTAGACTTATAGACCGCTTCACAGTACTTTACAGACCTTTCTAAGCGGTTTACAGAGTCAACATATTGCCTCCAGCAGTCTGGGTCTTCATTTTAATGATCTCAGAAGGATGGAAGGCTGAGTCAACTTTGAGCTGGTGAGACTCAAATTGCTAAACTGGTGGCAGCCAGCAGTCAGCAGAATTAGCCTGAAATACTGTAGTACTGCATTCTAACCACTGCGCCACCACAGTTCCTCTACACAAATTCTGGGTCCCAACCACTCTGTGGTTTGAGAAAACAGAGAACACCCCTGAAAGGACAGGACTGCTTTGTGATGCAAGGTCAATTCTCACCAAAAGAATGTAGCTTCTTTTTAAAAATCGAGCTGGAACTGAGAAAGAATTACAAGACACGTTGGCAGGTTGCATTTGGAGTGTTTGCAAATCCCTTTTCTATACATTTATATATAGAAATGACCACTTTTTATTGTAAGTCATCCTGCATCATATTTTTGTACAGCGTATTTTGGAACAAGCAAGGGAATAAACACACCCCATTTGTGACTTATGAAAGCAATTGTTTTCAGAACTGCATAGGCATATTTCTTTTATCCCGGAAATGAAAAAAATTCAGAGTTGATTTCCAGAAACATTCCCAAAATATGAGGGTGGGAGATGGAAAGAATCAATTAAAAATGTTTTTCAAAGCCTCATATTACTGTGTTGTCATAACATGGGTGTGTGGATGCATTATATATTTAAAAATGCACCTTTTATGGAGGTATGGCTAAGCATTTAGAACACAGCAGCCTCTAAATAACAACAGTAAATCATCAGCTGTTACTAATTTTGCAAAATAAGTTGATTATAAAATAATTATGAATGCAAATATTGTAAAGCAGGGACTTATTTTCAGAAATTTCAAAGAGTGGATTGAAGGCAAATGACTTTTAGAGCAGCTCTTTAATCTTGTCAGGCTTCATTAATTTCATTGTTTGAGTAATTTGCCAACATTAAAGGCAGTGTTCCTTCACTGACTCCGCAGGGAAGAAATAATGTACCGAACTAGTAGCAAAAGGTAATCCACACCGGCCTGCTTGTTATTCCAATCAAATCATTACAGTAAACATCTTTGTACCAGCAAAGTCACTCAAGTGCTCTCATGAAATTTTTAGAATAATTCTACTTGTGTTTCTTTCTGAGCAATTAATCACCTTAAAAATGTAACAAGTACAATTTAGTCTCATTTTCAATGATTATATAGACTTTTTGATATCGCCTCATTATCAAAAAGCTGCCCAGGACACATACAGAGAACAAACAAACAAACAAACAAAAAACCCCATAATTGTTAAGGTCTAGGCGAAGAATGGAGGTGAGGCCAGAGTGATTTCTAACAGCTCTTTATTCAAAACTGCCTGTGAGGCAACTGAATTTACTGGCTGACACAGCTCCTTTTATAGGGAACTGATTAGCCAAACAACCAATCAGAAGATAGTATTTTCCCACTCCCATAAAGGACCAGAATGAGAACTTCAACTGACAACTATACACTATATTCAATACATAATAATATATAAACAATACATTATGAACATAACATTCACACCCTCTGAGGCTATTGGAGTCCCCTACAAATTTTAAAAATGGAAAACTAAGGCCCCAGTTGTAGAAATGTTTACTGCTTCTAGTTCAATGTAGAGCTAACAAATTTAGCTTACAAAAACCCAGAGAACCACTAGATGGCAACAAAGAGTTAGATTTTTCTAAATCTCTTTGCTGCCCCAATTTCTGCCACCCAGTTCTAGGACTCCTGGTTTAATGCAATATAGGAAACTGTTGCCTTCCCAGAAAAAAAATCAAGTCTTTCAGTCTAATTAACACAACTAAAATGCAGGAAAAGGTCAGCCCTAAGCCTTTCAAAATCAAACACAAAATCCCCAAGTGGTGTCTCTTTTGTGTGCGAGCCAAACAAATGCAGTTGGATAGGCCCCTTGACTTTACAGGAAGGTACGTTCTGTCCCTATTTTTGTGAAATTATACTGATAAGATGAAAACATTGTATGAAGAGCACAATGGCCTCTGAAAGGTCAGTTATTAATTTGTCCATCTTGAGGACAACCTCCAGTACTAGAACAGCTGCAAAGAAAAGGTTTTCCATTACCAGTTTCACGATGCTCTTAACTGCAGCAGGGGCTTTTCTGCATAAAAATATATGTCACAGACCGGCCTCAGCTCTGTTTTCTGCCCAATACGCCTCCTCAACAATAGCAAAGGAAGCCTCTCGCTTTGACAAATGCCTTAAGGAAGAAGATTGATACTCCCCCAGCTTTTCATGCAGACCTCTGCAAGTTGTTCCTAGCAATGTTCCTTTTTTGGCCAAACTACAGACAGGATTTGAAGAGCCATCCTCCTTTGCTTGCCTATGATCCTCCTACAGGCCAGTCCTGACTTTCCTCTGTGTGGAACAACATTCAGAAAACCATTTCTCCTTCTCCATGCCTTTCTTCAAACAAAAGTGGCCCTGCCTTCCGTCCATCCTGCTGGTTCTCTCTTTGAAGTTTGCTCAGACAGCAAGAATGCTTGAAGGGGAAGGAAAGGGTGGTCAGCGGGGAGTGTGAGTGAGGCACA
Organism: Pantherophis guttatus; assembly: GCF_059756535.1. Classification (NCBI taxonomy): domain Eukaryota; kingdom Metazoa; phylum Chordata; class Lepidosauria; order Squamata; family Colubridae; genus Pantherophis; species Pantherophis guttatus. The sequence continues at coordinate 70,519,068 of NC_142068.1, read as the reverse complement.
AATTCTTGACTATAAACAAAGAAGGCTTCTATCATATTGCATCCTCAACCCAGGGTAGCTTCCTTGATATTCTTCATTCACATCCATCCATACACACACACACACACAAAAACAAACAAACACATAAACAAATCTTACAATTGTTAATAAATCAGTCTAAAACTAAGGCTGCCTTAGTTTTTGTAGTCAAGCAAGGCAGTCAAGGCAAATGTTTCCTGGGGGAATAAACCTCACTAAGTCCTTACTTGAAAGAGATCCAGGAATGCATGTTTGCTTAAAGCCGATTAGGAAGTCTAGTAAACAGTTTGGAAATTTGTAGGACCAGTCTGGGCATAGACTGTCCTGGAGAAACTCTAAAATCAAGTTTGTATCAAGAGTTGATATTAACTTGTTGACACATAATCAATCCATTTTTATTTATTTATTTATTTTGCATTCCAGAGCATTCCCTAGTTCAGGGCAGTAACTCTTATCACTAGTTCGCAACTTAAAGATGTTGCTTAAAGGTCCCAAGTACTGAGAGTTTGTGGTACTGTTGAAAGTTCCCTCTGAACAAAATATAGCAGCTATGTCTATACCACTGTTTCTCAACCTCAGCAATTTTAAGTTGTGTGGATTTCGACTCCCAGAATCCTTCAGCATGAATTCCCAGCAGTCCCACCAGTGGGTAGATCATATGTATCAGGTGAGGAGATTTTGAACAAAAGTTTCGCTTGCTTCCAATTCCCAAGGTGCAATCTTTCTTCCATGAATAGAAAAAGTACATCCATCTTATACCATTCTTTAATCACCTCAAGTTCATGTGTGAAAGGATTGTCCAAGTGAGCCAAGAAGAACTAATGAGATTTTTTTTTTTGAAGATGCATTTCAGCATTATGTCTTAATATCTACAGCAGCTTTCCATATAAAGCTATCTTCTATCTTCCATAGAAGATACTCTCATTATCTTCTAAATAAGCTGAGAGTTTGGTTGATTGTGGCTTTGGGGAGTCTAGAGTAACAATATGCAACAATATGCCATATATTACTAATTATTATCAAGTTCCATGCCACCCATTAAAACTGAGAACCAGTTTGGTTGGAGGTTAAGGCAGGAAATTGTGAGTTTTAGTACCACCGTAACCATGAAAGCCAGCTGTGTGTCTTTGGGCTATTCACTCACTCTCAACCCAACTCACCTCACAGAGTTGTTGTGGGGAAAACAGGAGAAGGATGCCTTGAGGCATATTTGATGCCTTGAGTTATTGGCAAAGCTAATAAAGGCAGGATACAAACAAAATAAACTTAGAATTCAAGCTTTATCTTATCCTATTGGGTCAAGCATAAAATCTTAATATGTAAAGCAGAATAAAAAAAATCAAGGCTCATTCTCCCCAATTAAGTCACACAGGTTGAGTTCACACATAATGGTAAATCATAATGTAATCGATCAATCATAGATTACATAAGACAAACAAGTCACATTATGCCTTCGAGGAGTGTTTCATAAGAGTAGGGATTAAGCTGGTCACTCAAATATCTTTTACATTATTCATACCTCTAGTGTAATATTTGAGACACATATTGTAGTTGATTCAAATCTCATATTATTCTAAGCTTATTTGAGGAGGAATCAAGGAAACACTACCTCCAGTCTTTATTCATTAATTCTAAATGATTTATTGCTGATTAAAAGTGATGGCAACTACTCTATCTTATTGCTGCAGTCCTTTGAACACAGACACTAAAGTTTGGGTTAGGGCTTATTTCTTAACTACATATTAGGTAACTTAGAACTCTAAATGTGGCCTAACAAAACACAATTACTACATCCCCCAAATAAACTATGATGGCAGGATTCATTTTTAGAATAAGATAAAATAATGATGCCAGTTCCCATAACCTGCCAAACCAGACCATGAAGATTCATTTTACATACTCTAGAGTGTTGTACTAAGTCAATGCCAATTGTAGTGGACCTTTTGAAAGATAAAGAGGAAGATAAACTGGGTAGGAATCTGTAATCACCTACCTGATAGATAGGAGGGAGGGATAGCTGGGAGATAAAATTTGGCAACACTGGATGGAGTCGCTTTACCAACTGTCTCAGAAAATGAGGGAGAGCCCCTTTTGGCTCGAAATTTAGAGAAGGGCTACCACAGCAGGATGGTTTCTGGGGCTCATCTGGATTGCTGCATATCAGATTTGGCAACCTTAACCAGGATCCTTGGTTGTAGGTTTCACACAGGCAGATCTTAACTTTGTAGCACCAGCAACTCAGTCCATCCAGTAAGAATGCCAGACAACTCCTCCATAAGCAAACTTCTTCATAAGCTACTCAAACTATCATTCAATTCCCTCAATCCTGAACCGCTTCAAGGTTGAACTCAGCCTTCCATCCTTCCAGACGGGAGGTTGAACAACTAGCCTCGTGGTGCGACCGGAACAATCTGAAAATGAACACACTCAAAACCGTAGAAATGGTGGTAGACTTTAGGAGAAACCCTTCCATACTTCCACCTCTCACAATACTAGACAACACAGTATCAACAGTAGAGACCTTCAAATTTCTAGATTCTACCATATCTCAAGATCTAAAATGGACAGCTAACATCAAAAACGTCGTCAAAAAAGCAAAACAAAGAATGTTCTTTCTCCACCAACTCAGAAAGCTCAAACTGCCCAAGGAGCTGCTGATCTAGTTCTACAGAGGAATTATTGAGTCTGTCACAGTGGTGAAATCCAAATTTTTTTACTACCGGTTCTGTGGGTGTGGCTTGGTGGGCATGGCAGGGGAAGGATACTGCAAAATCTCCATTCCCATCCCACTCCAGGGGAAGGATACTGCAAAATCTCCATTCCCATCCCACTCCAGGGGAAGGATACTGCAAAATCCCCATTCCTTCCCCACTCCTGGGGGAAGGATACTGCAAAATCTCCATTCCCACCCCACTCTGGGGCCAGCCAGGGGTGGTATTTGCTGGTTCTCCGAACTGCTCAAAATTTCTGCTACCGGTTCTCCAAAACCTGTCAGAACCTGCTGGATTTCACCCCTGGTCTGTCATATGCACCTCTATAACTGTCTGGTTCGGTTCTGCAACCCAACAAGACAGACACAGACTTCAGAGGATAATTAGAACTGCAGAGAAAACAATTGCTATCAACCTCCCTTCCATTGAGGACCTGTGTACTGCACGAGTCAAAAAGAGGGCTGTGAAAATATTTACAGACCCCTCACATCCTGGACATAAACTGTTTCAACTCCTATCCTCAAAACGATGCTTTAGAGCACTGCACACCAAGACAACTAGACACAAGACCAGTTTTTTCCCGAACGTCATCACTCTGCTAAATAATTCCCTCAACACTATTTACTAAGTCTGCACTACTATTAATCTTCTCATCGTTCCCACCACCCATCTCTTTCCACTTATGACTGTATGACTGTAACTTTGTTGTTTGTATCCTTACATTTATATTGATATTGTTTCCTGATTGCTTATTTGTACCCTATGACTATCATTAAGTGTTGTACCTTATGATTCTTGATGAACGTATCTTTTCTTTTAGGTACACTGAGAGCACCAAGACAAATTCCTTGTGTGTCCAATCACACTTGGCCAATAAAAAAATTCTATTCTATTCTATTCTATTCTATTCTATTCTATTCTATTCTATTCTATTCTATTCTATTCTATTCTATTCTATTCTATTCTATTCTATTCTATTCCATTCCATTCCATTCCATTCTATTCTGAGGTCGGGCAAAATGTGGACCCAGATTGTTGGGGGCAATATGCTGACTCTGTAAAACCCCTTAGAAAGGGATGTAAAGCGGTATATAAGTCTAAGTGCTATTGCTATCATACCACCATCCTGCACTCACTTCTGCAAAAACTGTGTGGCAGGCAAGCTGGAGGAAAAGTTTTCACTTCTCCCTCTGCAACAGACCACTAGCATTCCTCTAGTTCCCTTGCAACTTAAACAAATCCCAGTTGTATATATATACTCCCACCCCCATCAATCATTTTGCCTGGCTTCCTTCAACACTTCAGCACGTTAGAGCCATCAATCCCCGTCCCCCACCATGGCATGTCCCCTTCACGGTCACGACCACCTGTTGGGAGATGCTGCACCTGTTGCGTTTCTGCCTGATCCTAAAAGCGGGGGAGGGGGGAAGGGAGGAGAAACCCGCTGGTATCGAGAGAAGCGACCCTTCCCCCGCCTTTTACGAAGCGCCCCATCAAGCGTTACTTTCGCCCTACCTGGGAGGCGCACCCGGAGCCTCGTTTGCAGCGGCTCCGTCGAGCCTTCGGCAGCGCCGCGCGGCCGTCTCTGCGCTGGGAAGGGAGTGTGGGGGGGGAGACCGGCAGGCTCAGGAAGAGGCTCCACCTTGGAGGCGCCTGCGAAGCAGCTGCCGACCGTCTGGGGTCGCGGGATCAAAGTAACAGTGCGAAGGGCTGGCCCTTTCCTTCCTTCCCTCCCTCCCTCCCTGTATCCAGCTAGGCTTATTCGGGGGCAGGGATTTGCAGAATAGCAGAGATGGGACTCGAGCGTGGATCCGGATCGAGGGCGGGAAGGACGGTGGGGGGGGGGGGTGAACCCAATTGCGAAAAGGGCGTTTGGGGAGAAGCTCCTAGGAGGGCGCCTTAGGGCTTCGGGTGGAGCTCGTTTGATAGGCTCCGTCTGAGTTCACAAACTGCAGCCTGAACTCCCGAACTGATCCTAAAAGGCTCTTGCATCGCGTTCAGTTGCGCATTTGTGTTCCCACAGGGTCGGGCTGATCGTTGCGCGGGCGGGCCGGGAAGGAAGTCTGATAGTAGAGCGACCATCTATTTATAAGAGGACAGGTCGTCCTGGACTTAACAACAGTTCGGTGAAGTGACAGCATCGCTGAGAAAAGTGACTTGTGACCGGTTTTCACACTTAACGACCGAGCCCCCATGGTCCCCATGATCAAAATTCAAAGGCTTGGCAACCGATTCATATTTATGACTTGCAGGGTCCTTGGGGTCATGTGCTCCCCTTTTGTGACTCTCTGACACTGTTGAAGGGCATATTCTTCTGCAGTTAGGTTCCTTTTCTTTTCGCCTACAGCAGGGGTCGGCAACCTTAAACACTCAAAGAGCCACAAAGGTCCTAACTGGAAGGCCCCCATTCAATTCTGGAGCCGACCGGAAGTCCATAGAGACTCACCATAGAGTCTCCTCCTAGCGTGGCATCCTTTTTTCCTCTACCTATCCTAACCGAAAGCCCTATCAATTGTGAAGCCAACCGGTGACAGGGAGCCGCCTCAGAGGGATGAAAGAGCCACATGCGGCTCCAGAGCCACAGGTTGCTGACCCCTGGCCTACAGGAATATGGTGGAAATGCAGTACAGGTAGTTCTCAACTTACAACAGTTCATTTAGTGACCATTCAGTTATAATATCGCTGAAAAAAGTGACTTATGACTGTTCTTCACACTTACAACCATTGCAGCATCCCTCATGGTCGGGTGATCAAAATTCAACAACCAGTGATTTACTCAACAAGTGTGGCAAGAAAGGTCGCAAAATGGGCCAAAGTTCACTTAACGACCATCTCACTTAGCAACCTAAATTTTGGGCTCTGTTGCGGTCGTAAATCGAGGACCACCTGTACAAAGCTGTACAGGCTAAAAAGCAGACCTTTCATTCACTTCAGGTTCTCGCTTCGCTTGATCTTCTTTTTCCAGGAACAAAGTGTCTCTGAGCATATTTATTTTTGCTTCAGTGTTGTTTAAATGCAGTATGTTGACCCAGGAGATAAAATAATTTCAGTAAGTTCTTACTACTAGTACAGTATCCCTTTGTTTACAATAGTTCATTTAGTGACTGTTCAAAGTTACAACAGCACTGAAAAAAATGAGTTAACAACTGCAGTGATTCACTTAACAACCATGGCCAAAAAAAAGATCATAAAAGGGGGCAAAATTCACTTAATTGTTTTGCTTAGGAACAGAACTTTTGGGCTCAATTGTGGTCCTAAGTCGAGGACTACCTGTACTCAGATAGACTGCTCCTGCTTGGAATTTTTGACTGTCCTAATCAAATAACGCTGCATTCAGTGTTTATGGTGGCCTCTCCCACTTTATTCTCAACTCAATTGGGCTAACGGTGGCCCACCTGAAGAACTGAAATGTATGCTTAATTGAATTCTAGTGTTTAAATATCTGTAGCACAACTACTCAAAACCTGTGGGACAAAATCTGTGCCTGTTCTTTGTTGTTTTCCCCTCGCTCAAGTATACCCCCATCAGGGGTCCTTGGTGCTCTCTGAGCTTGCTTGTTTTCTTGCCCTAAATAGGCAACAGGTTCAATGCTATACTAGTAAGGAGTACTGTTCGCTGTCAGTTTATATTTTGGCAACTTGCCTGTCTGGGTGGGTGGGTGGAAACGGTCTTAGAGATTCATTTACTGATGGCTTTTTGGCAGTTTCTTGATTGGGGCATTGCTTGTTTGGTTGTTGGCCCCGAGTTAATCTATGCTGATCTGGTTGCTGATTACTGGTGGAGAGATGCTTGGGTCTTTTTGTTCCCTTTTGGGGTGGTTGATTGTCTCTGTTTAGCCCAGGTGTGTCAAACTTGATTTCATTGAGGGCCACATCAGGGTTGTGTTTGACCTCGGAGGGCCAGGGTGGGCGTGGCCAGGGGTGGACATGGTCATCGTGGACGTGACACAGGACTTGTTTCGGAGGGATACCTGTGCTAAGGCACCCGGCCAAGTGCTAAGGTAGGACTTCCCTCAGATTCTCCCTTACTCTCATTATACTCTCCTTCCTTCCTTCCTTCCTTCCTTCCTTCCTTCCTTCCTTCCTTCCTTCCTTCCTTCCTTCCTTCCTTCCTTCCTTCCCTCCCTTCCCTTCCCTTCCCTTCCCTTCCCTTCCCTTCCCTTCCCTTCCCTTCCCTTCTCTTCTCTTCTCTTCTCTTCTCTTCTCTTCTCTTCTCTTCTCTTCTTTTTCCTTCCCTCTTCATTCTGGCCTGCTGCCCTCACAAAGCCTCTGAGGAACTGTATAATCCAACTTCATCTGAATGTCAGCATACTGCTTGACCTTTGTTACTTCACTCATGTCTTGACTCTGCTGAGGGCCTTCTGGTCTTACTGCAATTGTACTAATGTTCTTGTCTCACACAATTTAAAATTGCAACCAAGTCAAAGAGTGTAGCTTCCAGACCAACCTGACTCCAGAATTCTGGGGATTTTCTAGTATAAGTAGTCCTCCACTTATGACCACAACTGAGATCAGAATGTCTAAGTAAGGCGGTTGAATCACACACCTTTTTTAATGTCCTCTTTGACAGTTTTAAGCAATCACTGCAGTTGTTAAGTGAATCTAGCTTCCCCCATTTACTTTGCTTATCCAAGTCAGTTTTCAGCCAAAGCACATTCATAGTGAAGCACTGGTTTGCTTAATGACCTTGGTGTTTGTTTAATGACCACCATGCTTGCTTAAGGACTGCTGCAGGAAACATTCTAAAACTGGATCGGTCATGTGACCAGCCCATTGTACAAATATTATGACATATGACCATACTGGGCAAGCTCAATTATTTATTTATTTATTTATTGTCATATATATATGCCGCCCTTCTCCCGAGGGACTCGGAGTGGCTCACAGAATAAAACAACCCAAAAATAAATAGAATTAAAATGTTAAAATCTGATTTAAAAACCCCAAATCCCCCAAATTAAAATGCACGGCAGATCAGGGAATTTGCTGAAAGAGCCATGTCTTTAGGTCGGCGCGGAAGGTATGGAGGTCGGGGGCCGTCCGGAGCCCAGTGGGTAAACCGTTCCAGAGGGTCAGTGCGACCACAGAGAACGCCCTCATCCTGGGGGCCGCCAGCCGACACTGTCTGGCCGATGGAACCCGGAGGAGGGCAGTCCTATGTGCATAATTATGGTATGTCAATGACTACTCGTATGGACTCTTTGCTGAAAATGGATAAAAATGAACTGCTCATTTTGGAATTTATTGATTAAAAAGTTTTGTTCATAGGAAGAAGAGCAACTATGATATGCATTAGGGAAATATGGCAACGGTATGTAATGTTTGGAATTGCGACAGCAAAGAGTGGACGCTGCTTCTTTAGATATATTTTTCTTGCTTTTTTGTTGCCACTTTTTATTTTATCTTTTTTATAATGTTTTTCCCCCTATCTTTCTTTTTCAATACCGTTTTTTAAAATTTTTGTAAAATCTGTTAATAAAAGCTACTCATAAAAAAAAAAAGTCTGGAAACACTAAATAGGGATCAAAAGCTTCAAATCCTCAAGATTAGTGTTGGTGAGCAGAAATAACAGTGAACGATGCCGGACAGGGCAACGAAAACAAGCTTAATGTGTGTGTGTGTGTGTGTGTGTGTGTTTCTTTCCAATTCTATTCTGAGAAAAGAAATGCTTTTGGAGATGGTAGGCTTTCCAGCTCAAAAATCTTATTTTTTTAATACCAGCCCAATATTGGGAAAACGTTACTTATGCTGGACTTCATTCTAAATGAAAATGCTTATTTGGCATATATTACAGAAACCTGGCATGGGAGTGTTTGTCCTATTTTGAACACCAGGTTCCTTTGAATTAGGTTGGCAGAGAACATTGCATTCATTTAGTGGAAGTCGGTATTGCTAACCAGATGTTCCAGCCAGCTGCCTGCTGATTCAGAGTTCAAGCTGGAGTATGCCTTTGGGTCAGGGGACAATGTAGGAAACTTCTCCCTGATTAATATAGATTTGCCAGACTCTTTATTCTGCTCCTCGATATCACATTCCTGAAGCAAAGGAATGAGAGCTCCCAGCAGTTAAGTGTTTTGCTCCCTGACTTTTCCTTAAGGTAATCAAGATTACTAAACTTGCAACATCATGAAGTAAATGTTCAAAACAAACCTGAAACCCCAAATGAACCAGCATTCTCTGGCTGTTAATTCTAGAATAACCCCCCCCCCTCTTCTCTTTCTTTCGTATGCTCTGCTTGAGAACGTCTGCACTAAATATCTTTTTAAATTGTACAATACGGCCTCAAGCACAGAATGTCCTACCAAGAGAGGTACATCAGTGCCATCTTTAACATGATTCTATTCTCTTTATTATTATTTTTTAAATAAAACTTTAGGTTGGATCCTTACAACTGCTGTGGCCCTGGAAGACTTCAGGCCCATCAGTCTAAGAGTTGGAGAGAGGTATGGCTTTATCTCTTGCAGTCCTCTCCCCCACCCTAAAAATAAAAACCTCCTATCATCCTTCTGAAAAAAAGTGGAACATGGAGATATTTTCATGGATATCTTGGATATATTCAGATCAGAAGACTTCACCTTTCATATGGTCTCAACCACAGAGGCCATAATTATCTTCTAAAATACATCTCCTTAGTCCCTGAGCCCTCTGCTTACCTTTAGAGTTTTGTGCTCTTTACACAGTTACCGTATTATGTTAAGTTTTATAATATTTGATTTTTTTAAATTCAGTGATAACTGATCGGTGAGTTATTGACTCACTGATTAATGGGCTTTCTAGGGGCAGCTTATAAATTGAGCAACTGTCCATCTAATGCAGGGGTGTCAAACATCTGGCCTGCAGGGTGCTTAGATCTGGCCCACGGGGCTGCCCTGGAAACCACGAAGGACTGGCTCACGATGCCTCTACCAACAAAAATGGAGCTCGGGAGAGCCACACGCATATCTCCTGAGCTCCATTTTCGGCTGAGAGAGCCTCCTGCAACCCTCTGCCGGCAAAAACGGAGCTTGGGAGGGCTACACGCGGCTCTCCCCGAGCTCCGTTTTCATTGGGAGAGCGTTTGGGTCACCACAGGTTCCCACATGAGTGATGTCAAACTGGCCACACCCACCCTGGCCACACCCACCCCAGCCCCCCAAGGTCAAACAACCCTGATGCAGCCCTCAATGAAATCGAGTTTGACACCCCTGATCTAATGGTATATTTCTAATCTGATTTTTAGGCTTCAGCTAGTGCTGGGTGCAGATTTTACAATGAATTGTCTTTCTTCCATTTGGTTTTATTTCATAAGAAGGAAGAAATATATTTTTTTCTCTGTTTTGGATACATTTTCTGAATTTTTAAAAAATATGTGTGTTTTAGAAAAGAGCAAGTGTGACATTATTATGGTTGGTCGCACAGTCATCCACATGTATAGACTGGATTTGGCAGCTTTATCCACTTATTGAGAGTTTCCCAAAAACTTGGAATAGATAGATTTTGTTGTTTGGTGATGTTCAAGGGATGCTCCAGATGTTTATTATTATTTGAAAATATTTTGATAGCTTTTGTAAACTATTGGCTGTGGAACCTTTAACTCCATTTTAACACTGCCATCTACTGGGGAAATTAAGGAATGTTAGTAAGAGATTTGAGCATCCTGTAAAATAGATAATGACATTTTCCTCCCGGCATAAATACTTAAAAATTCTGTTTAGTTTCTTCCCTTCTCCAAAACACTCTAACAAAACTTAAAGGTGAAATAATGATGTTATATAATTTTCTAAGTAAGTTTTATTTTGCAAAGAAATAACTAAGCTGTCAGGATATTTTCTCATATCTCAAAAGAGTCTCTGCAGCTTGTGCAAAGCAAATATCCCTTAAGATATTATGAATCTCTTTAAATTCTAAGTTTTAAAGAGTGTGTGCAAAGTTTTAAGCGCACCCATTTTAAGAAGAGATATAACAAAGTTTGAACAATGATGTTTCCCAGTGAAATTCTGTAAAAGTATGCAGTTCTTTATTAATGTGACAATCCATATCAAAACTAAATACACAGCATGAAGCAAAAATAATTTTAATTCATAAAGCAGAAAAAGATTTTTATTTCATCAAATTTATTTAATTATTTACAAGAATTACATGGCTCCTTATCTCATACAATGATTCTGGACAGCTCAGAACAATCCATAAAACATAATTAAAAACAAAGGTAGCCTTCCCCCAGGTGCCAGACCGAACAGTCTCACAACTCAACCCCCAATCTAGCCCCATGCTTGGGGGAAGAGCCAAGTATTCACAGCCCTCTGGAAGGCTGAAAGGGTGGACTACTGAGTTGACCACTGAGAAGGCAGGTGTCCAAGGTCCCGTCAGGTGGCAACATTTAAGGAAGGGGACATAAAACATGCCCACCCTACATAATAAAGTAGGACAGATACCGTGTTTCCCCAAAACTAAGACCTCTCCAGATAATTAGCCCAATCAGGCTTTTCAGCACATGCGTTAAAATAAGCCCTCCACCAACTACTTACACGCATGCACAGCCGGTCCCGCCATTTCCTCTGGTTGCTTGCCGTGCAACCAAAACAAGTTGATTTGAAGCTGGAGGGGGGGGAGAAAGGGGGAAAACACTCCCTTCCCTATTCTTCGTGCCGGCCGAACATCTGGCCACCGCTGCCTCGTAGAGCAGGACTCTGCAAGGATGGTTGTGCCATTGCACGCACAAACAGTAGCACCGCTGCAAGCTTCATCATACCGGCACAGCTGGCAACCTGCCGCTCGTGGCTGAGCCGGTATGTCAAACCTTGCAGCAGTGCTGCCGTTCGTGCATGCAAGGGCACAAGCCTTGCAGAGTCCTGCTCCACGAGGCGGCAGTGCGATGAGTCTCACAAAGACTCATTTCTGACATGTGGGGCGGGGGAGAAGCGAGATGCGTGGAGCGAGACATGGCTCTCCTTGCCGTCTCTTTTCCCCCCACTCACCGGGCATGGCAGGGCTCCTGCCCCTTGCTTAGCCACCCGCCTCCTTTAGGGATGCAATTTGGAGATGGCAAGTGGGGCAGGCAAGAAGCGGGACCCGCGTCTTACCTTTCAAGCTCCATGGCATTCCTTGCTGTTGTGTCCAGGGAAACACGTTGTAAAAGAAAACTTCTCACGAGTTCGATTGCCCTTGCACTCACAAACAGCAGCACTGCCGTGAGGTTTGACATACTGGGGCAGCCGTGAGTGGCAGGATGCCAGCTGTGCTGGTATGATAAAGCTTGTGGCAGTGTTGCTGTTCGTGCGTACAATGGCACAATAAGCCTTGCAGAGTCATGAGGCAGTGCCAGTGGCGGGACACGTCAGGGCAGCAGCGGCCAGCTGCTCGGCCGGCATGAAGAACAGGGAGGGGAGGTAGCAGCGATGACGGAACATCCAGTCCCACATTCGCCTCCTCCTCCACCCCCAAAATAAGACACCCCCCCCCAATAATAAGGCCAAGCTTTTATTTCGGGGTTCAAAAGAAAATAAGACCCTGTCTTATTTCCAGGGTAACACGGTAGACAGGCAGTCTTGCAAGTAACCTGGCCCTATGCCATATAAGACTTTTAAAGATGATAACCAGGCACCTTGAACTGCCATTAGAAAGTAGCTAGAAGCAAATGTAGCTCATGCAACAGTGCAGTTACTTGGGTGAATCCTGTTCATGCTGCTACATTCTGACTACCCAAAAATAAGACCCAACCAGAAAATAAGCCCTAGCATGATTTTTCAGGATGCTTGCAATATAAGCCCTACCCCAAAAATAAACCCTTTACGATCGTTAGTCAGATGGATGCATTTACTGCCATATTTCCCCGAAAATAAGACCTAACCAGAAAATAAGCCCTAATGCGTCTTTTGTAGCAAAAATTAATATAAGATCCAGTCTTATTTTTGGGGAAACATGGTAGTTGCTGCTTCTGGCTGGTCTTCAAGGGAAGCCCCATGTAGTGTGTATTGTAGTAATCCAAATATTTGTATGTATATAATCACTTTTAAATATGGAACATAAAATTTACCTGCTTCTGATTAAGCTGGTCAATTTACAGTAATCAAACTGAGTATATTTGTAGTAGAGATACCGTAATGAAAAGTATAATGTGGAAAGCCTTCTTAATCATTCTAGAACATTTTATCAAACAAATGAATATGTAATGACAAAAAAATAAGCTAATTAATCAATGACAGGACAATCATGAGATGTACAGTATATGACAATACACAAGAACCACTGTTTCTCAATGGAAGAAGCAAAAGAAGCAACTTGAAGGGAAGTTTTTGCTCAGAATTCCAACAAAACCAAACACCCCTTTTATGCATAGCCTTAATAATTAGAGAGCTGATTTGGTATAGTGGTTAAAGCACCAAGCTAGAAACCAAGAATTTTAGTCCTACATGAAAGCCTGATGGTGACTTTGGGCCAGTCAGTCTCACTCAACCCAACTCACCTCACAGGGTCATTGTTATTGGGAAAGTAAGAGGAAGAAGGAGTATTATGCACATTCAATTTTGCAGCTACAAAGATTGTTGGTCGTGCAGGCACAAAGATAGCCAGGGAAATGACTGAAGCCTGGGAAAGGGCCTCTTGTCAGTCAACAGGAGTGTTGATTTATCTCCAGCTTATCAGGTACTTAATTTATTTATTTATTTATTCATTTATTTATTATATTTCTATACCGCCTTTCTCCCGTAGGACTCAAGGCGGTGTACAGTGAAGAAAAATATAGACACACAAACATCATAAAATTGCTAATTAAAATTGTTACTTAGTTTAATAGTTACTTAGTTACTTAAGAGCCGAGGACTTGGCAGCACAAGGAAACAACCGCCAATCGCCAGCCATCAATACACCATCAATCAATAGGAAGGCATCACATAAATATGGTGCATAGAATAGCCCAAAGCACACACTCTGGTAGAGAGAATTTCCCTGAGGATGGGCTCAAGCATGAGTCCAAATGCTCAGAAGACTAAACCTCTGGTCCTGGTGACTGTCCCAAATTGGATCTTGAAGTATTATACTGTATATGTTCAGCATCTTGAGTTATTTATAAAAAAATAATACAAGTAGTTGACTTACGACTGTTTGCTAAGCAACCGTTTGAGGTTACAGTAGAACCTCAAAAAGGCCAAGTATCTCTTGTCTTGGAAATGAGCACCATTTCCAAGTGGCCACAATTCATTCTCTCCTAATTTGGCAACCACTTCTGGGGCACAGCCAAGCAGCCTTTGCTGTGTAGGAAGGCAGTGCAGTGCAGTGGCTGCTTCTAGAAGATCCACCATAAAAGTTAAGTGATTGATGGATGACAGGGTAGGGAAGAAGGTGTGGGACGCATTGAGGTGGGAAGCAGGCCATTGGGGTGGGGACTCTGAGGGGCACACGGTGCCTCGAGGAGTGGAGGAGGCCTTGGGAGGCTCAGGTAAGGTGGACCTGGACCTGCACTGTGCTTTCCAGAGCCTTCTCATCCAACGCAACCCATGATCCACTTTAGCATTTGCTATTAACCATATTGCAGAACATATAGAGCAGGGATGTCAAACTCAAGGCCTACAGGCCAGATCTAGCCTGCAGGGTGCTTAGATCTGACCCACGGGGCCGGCTTGGAAATAGCAAAAGGACCGGCCCGTGGTGTTTCTAATGAAAACGGCGCAGGGGGCCATGCACAGCTCCCCATCCCCACTGTTTTCAGCCTGGACGGCCTCCAACATCCTACCAGCCAAAACGGGGCATGGGGGTGTGCATGGCCCCCACACCCTATTTTGGCTGGCAGGGTGCTGCAGGAGGCGTTCGTCCCATCCCCCGCCAGCCCGCAGAGGACAACTACAATGCTGATCCGGCCCTCGAAGAAATCCAGTTTGACATCCCTGATTTAGAGTAACAGTATCAGTAGTAATCATCGAAGCAGAGTTGGAAATTGGGCCTCTGCTCAGAAGTAAACTTCATTCAAAGACTGATTCAAAAATTCAAAACAAGGTTGGCAGAACATTTTGCTACCAAATATCGAAAGTTCACCCACAGCTAACTCAGCAAAAGCAGCAAAATTGGCAGTTGGAAATAAATAACGGTAGCGAATGCAGTTACTAAGATTAGTAAGCAAGTGAGCATGGAAAATAACAAAAAACTAAACGTATGAAACAATTCATGAAATGGACTTTTATAAATGAGCTTCATTGTTTTCTAATTATCCAATTAATCTGAAAAAAAAACTGATGACTTGGGAAGGGTTTTACTATTTCAATTAATTTACTGAACATATTAGATTGAATGTGCTAATTAATGCTCTTAAATCTTTTGAGGGTAATATTGCATGAGTTATTATTCCATGAGCTATTAGCAGAGCAGGATCCTGGAGTTATATGGAAGATCTTTTTTTCTATAGCACAGTGAGTACCTCTCCCACTAATTCTGGAGGGAGAGCTAGAAAGTCTTCTGATGTTGACTTCTGTGGGAGGAGATGGGATTTCTTCCCATTTCAAAAAGTCGAAGTACAAGGAGAGCTCATGGAAATTAAAGTTCTAGAAGGCAAAAATACAAGATACCTGGTTGGAATATAAATGGGCTTCCTGAGAAACCTGCCTTTTCCCCCACCAGTGCCTGGATAAGCTGGATGTCTCTTCCTGCTGTAGAAGGCCCTTCACAACAGTGTACCTTCTCTGCTGTCTCTCTTGCTGCTTTTACCCTGTAGAATATCATTCCCTACACCTCCACAATCCCATTAAACTAGCATGCCTGCCTCTCAAAAAGCTTTAGAGACCAAGTTTTCCCCCCAAGAATCGGATCTTATTGTATGGAGATCCTCAATCATCCAGGTCATGGTTGTCCCAAAGGTGCTTTTTCAAAAGGTAACTGGACTTTATTTTTCCTTGAAGATCTTTTGCTTCTCATCCAAAAAGCTTTTTCAGTTCTCTGTCGTCCGTTTGAATTTTTATATTTTATTATGTAGCTTGTATTGATTTTTTCCATTATGGACGATGTATGTTGTCCCAAGTTTTGTGCTGAGGAGGATGACTGTATAAATTGACTGATTAAACACATACATAGCTTTCTTACCAGGAGATTCTGATCTGAGACCTTGCAAAACTGTCCCAATTTGGAGACGGGGTGTAGGCCTAATCCTTGTTGAGAACTATTTTCTTCTGTCAAATAATATTTTGGCTCAAGTCATAAAAATTACCTTAAGGTGTTTTTGTAAAGGAGGAAATTGACAACCATGTAGCAACCTGATGGTCATTTCCTAGGAGAGACAGATGTGTTCGTAATATTTTATGAAAACACTGAGCTGATTACGCACATATCTCTCTCTGAAGCTCTGACAGCAAAAACTAAGAACTAGTAAATCATGAAGTGAAGTGTGTGATCAAAATGGCCCCTGAATAACAATGATGGGAAAAATGTGTGTGTGTTTATATTCTCTGGAGAAAATATTAAGAAGCAAAAATAAAACAAACTGCATTTGTAAGGCTTCCCAATGAAAAATTTACCATGAGCAGCATGCAGATTAAAAACATTTTCAATACCTAAATACGGTTAACAGAAATGAACACAATAAATCCCAGGAGGAAACAAACATGCCCAAACTGAACAAATATTGCATACCGATGTACACACCAAAATTTATCTCAGAGCTTGGGGAGAAAACCATGATTTCTTCCAACAACCAGTTTGCCAAACTGCTCAGAAAGTTAACAACCGGTTCTCCCAAAGTGGTGCAAACTGGCTGAATCCCACCACTGGATAAAGGGATAAATCTATAGCCACTTGAGGCCAATCAATAAATTTCCATCAAGCAATGCTACCTCTTAATTTTATTGGATCTTTGGCAATTAATAAAGAGAGCTGAAGACTTAGAGATGAGTTTATAGAAAATGGGGTGAAGTATGGAATGGAAGTATTTGGTTGCCTTGCAAGAGACAGCAATAAGCTGTTAATGTTGAATATACTTTTGAGGAGTGAAGGAGAAGTTTCCTATATTTTCTTTTTGTTCCCCCTTTTTTGTTAAGGAGGGGATTCTTCACGTTCTAAATATTTCATTTTTTAAATGTATTTTTGTAGTAGGTTTTTGCCTTATAATCCTTCATAAAATTATACAAAAAGCAATGTTAACTCTTAGTGGCTACATAGATAGATCTTCTCCAGGATGATCTGTCTCCAAACTGTCCCTTCAGGTCTTCCAAAGGTTTATTCCTCATCACTATACAGGTAGTCCTTGACTTACAACCACAATTGAGCCCAAAGGTTTTGTGGCTCAGACAGTTGTTGAATGAGTTTTGCCCAATTTTACAATCATAAATTCTTACCATAATTGTTAAGTGAATCACTGCAGTTGTTAAGTTAGTAACATGACTGTTAAGTGAATTTAGTTTCCCCATTGACTCTGCTTGTCAAATCACAAAAGGTAATCATGTGACTCCCCAGGACACTGCAACCATCAAAAATACATGCCAGTTACCAAGTGTCTGATTTTTGATCACATGACCACAGGGATATCGCAATGGTTATTAAGTGTGAAAAATTATCATAAATCACTTTTTTCAGTGCCATTGCAGGGGTGAAATGCTCCTGATTTGGCCGATCGGTAGCAATGACGGCTGGTGGTTCAGAGAACCGGTAGTAATAGCAGCTTGAGGCTCCGCCCACCTGCCCAGTCGTCATTAAAACCAGGAAGTAACCTGGTTTTTACCCTCTGCACATGCGCAGAAGGGTTTGTGCATGTGCAGAGGGTCGGCGAGCGCACGTTGACGCGTGGCGCATGCACTTCCAAACCAGTAAGGAGGGTAAGTAGATTTCACCCCTGTGCCATTGTAATAGTCACTAAATGAATAGTTGTTAAATTGAGGACTATCTATAGTCTATGCACTTTGCTTAATTTGAAGCCTGGTTATTTGTGCCTCGAGTGAAAACTCTGTATTGCTTTGATTAGTTTGTTTTCTTGTCTATATCACTAGAATTCTCAGGAATTTCTCCAACATCAATATTTAAAAGTGTAATTACTCTTTCTACTGAAGGCCACAAATACAATGCAAATCGTCACAGTAATAATGTACTTTTATTCCAGGCAGATAAGCGAATGTATTTTAATGTATTGAAAGTTTCAAGGTAAAGAAATCAAATATCTATTCCAAACAATCCAATTTACTAGAGGATATTTACTCAGTAAAACTATATTCTCCCTTAATGGCCCCTGTAGAATGTGATAGCAGAACAAAAAATAGAGATTAATACAGTAAATAATACTGTGTTTATAATTTTAATACAACCAATCATTGGCTAATTTCGATGTGGCTTTTTAACAGTGGACAAAAAAAATGACATATCTGACATTTTAAATAAATTAAAAATGTAGCATAACAAGACTTCCAATGTGTGCATTTATTTACCATAAAAATTACTGTTCTTCAGAGTTGATTTCTCGCAAATGAAGATGAAGTAAGCCTATTTCTGGATTGTTACAGTATATGATAGTAACTTTTTTCTTTTTTTTTCTTTTGCAATAAAAAAGTTTTACAGAGACAGCAGTTTGAATATGCAATCCAGGGGTATTATGTCCACTGGAGAAAGATCATTCAATGTCACAACATGTTTAAATACCTCATCCAGAAGCATCCATTACAAGTTGCAATGACATCAAAAGGAAGACAGATGGGTCATGAAGTCACTGTACCAATGAAGGGCTTATGCAATGACATGATGCATTTGCATAAGTTGCATAATTTGTGTGATATCATCACACACGTGTCATTTACTGCCCTTCCAGACAACTCTGACCTCTTTTATTCAATAATCACATGTGTTCGGCTAAGGGAACCAGAAATAAGGATTTTCAAACGACAGTGAATAAGTACTGAATTTTCACAAGATGTAAATATAAGAAAAATTGAGGTATTCTCTTTCTTTTCAGTAGATTTGATGACACATCTAAAAGTACTATTTACTACTGCTGACATGAACAGCTAAACAAAGTAGTTACTTTATGAAGGAGATGAACATAGTTTAATAGAATGAAGGCAGCAAGATTCATTATTTTAGTGTTCACACTAAATGCCAGCTTTGCAGTTTCATTTGAAACCAACAGCGATCATGAAACGTCATGAAAGATTTAAAAAAAATCTCCTAGAGCGATTACTAAACGAATCATTATCACACTAGATCAGTAAACCCCAGAAGAAAATAACAACAATAATAATACCAGTGTCTTATAATTTAGGTCCTTTTTCTAGTCGGTGCCTATTTTTTAGACACAATCCATAAAAATTGGCCACACCGCACATTTCATTTATCTTAAAAATGTTGTATCCCCATAAAAATGCCTGGTACAAAGTCTGAAGTTAACGTCCATCCCTAAATTTAAAAGATCAGCTAAAATAAGTTTAAATTATTACAGTATTTACAAATCCAGCAGGTAGGACAGCCATCATGGCTTCTTTCCCATCTTCCTAGCAGCTGTCATCCTTCAAGCAGCTTTGATGGTTCCCTCGGCTTCTAGAAGCTTCCTCATTTATCATCAGTCATTTTGAGCAGTTCTAGAAGAGCCCCCACAGCACCAAAATAACCCTTCAAAATGATTGAAAAGGAGGAGTTAGCAAAAACAAATCCAAACTAAATTATTGCAATATTTAACAAATTTAACACTGGGAGTATTTTTTTTTTTAAGGCTGTAAAAGAATATACAGAAAATCACAGAGAAAAGTATTAGCATTAGCTAATTTCTATACACCCAGCTGTTTAGTAAATATTAGATGTGACAAATAGGTATACAGAACCCAAAGGGGTTATTCTTAAAAAAAAAAATCCCCTCTTATTTTTAACCAAAATCTTAGTTGATTCATTAAAAGATTTCAGTTCTCATGTTTTTTAGCAAATTTGCTGCCGGTGACCATTACACACTCAACCCGAAACAGCAACACAACCTTGTTCCCAAGTTTAACATGTAGCAAATGATAATTTTCTCCAGAATAATTCAAGCAGGGAAAAAAAAGTGTGTGTGGTAAAGCTAAAATTCCCCATATACCCTAGGGCTGTGCAAAATCATTCAGAAGGTCATTCTGTGGGTCTGCTGAGAAGCTCAGTATCAAAACAGTGCATCCCTTCAAGGGCTTAGCAAGGCTATTGCATACTGAGCTTGCACAAAACACACTTCTGCCAAGACGGCTACACAATGTCATCTGTGCATGATTCTGCAGAGTTCTAGTACAAACAAGCCGCTGCTATCTATGCGGTACAGGATACATCAATAATTAGTCTGGTAAGGACTTCTAATAGAATTCAGTTACTGATTTATTTCTGAAATTTGTTGGCCACCCATTTTATGTCAATGTAACTCTGGGCAGCTTACAATTTTAAACAAAGGGAAGGCAGAAAATTAGCAATACAATCCTACCCATCCACTCAGAAGTCCCACAGAATGAAAAGGGACTTGTTTTAAAACAAGCAGATTAATTGCAGCCTCCTTACTGCTTTCTGATAGGAGTTTGTTTCTATAGTCTCTACTGGGTCAAATACTCTTTCATCAGCAGAAGGACCCAATGAGATGAAGCCTGATGTTCTTTCTTGTCTAATATTCCTAGATGCCCTCACAACTTTACTAAAACAGATGCCTTATTCAGATATTGCCTTATACAACAGACATTGATTTGTTTTTCCATTCACGATTTAAAGCAGGGCTGGGGAACGATGGCCCTTTTATGACTTGTGGACTTCAATTCCCAGAATTCCTGAGCCAGCATGGCTGGCTGGCTCAGGAATTCTGGGAGTTGAAGTCCACATCATAAAGAGGCCATTGTTCCCCACCTCTGATTTAGAGTGAAAATGACCAATAATGATAGTTATGACAGGAATTCATTGATGTTGTAAGCAGCCCAGAGTCGCCTTGCAGTGAGATAGGAGGCAAAAAAACTTCATAAATAAATAAATAAATTCATTACCATATTAACAAATATAATGCTTTCTTTTTTTAATGATTTTTACCTCATGTTCCAAAAAGAGAGCTTTGAGTTGTCCCTTTGACCAATAGTCCATGGCATAAGCTAGTACCTTCATGGCAACCATGTTGATTCTCAGGAAGTTGCCTACAAACACCACTCGATCAATATTCTGTAAAATTTAAGTAAATTAAGTGAATTATGTGCAGTGAAAAGTATCTTATTTTCAACCTTATACATTGGAAAATGTTCAACAGTGCTTAAAGTTGCAATATTCCTTTGGTGTTTTGGACAGTAAGACCTCAGACGGACAACCCAAAATGGATGAACTTAGTTATATAACACAATTGATCCTAAATAATATTTTTCTGCAAACCAAGCAACAACAAAAAGACATGTATACAGTTACAATATTTTGCTTTTTCAGATTTATTGAAGATTCATTCTATTCAGTGACACGTTGCAAATACATTATTTGTTTGTTTGTTACATACTTCTTTTTAAAAGAAAAAATCCAGAGAAAATAATCTCTAGCATATCAATGAACAGCATTTCTTTCTAAATAACCATACATGGGGTGATTATTTTTTCATTGATAAATGTTCTGCTATAGGTTCTCTGGAAAGGATTCTGGCCATGTATATCCAGGAAGCACTTAATTTTCGTCCCTATATATAGTGGGTCATGTAAATAATATGTAATTTAGCACATTCTAGAGAAATGTTTATTTCTCTAGAACAAACAAATAAAAATAAAACAACTATTTTTTTAGTCATATCTGTGTTGATGTACTGTAGCTGAAATGGGAGAAGGAGTTAAGAATCTGGGTAGTGTGGTCTCCATGAAGGGGGGGAGTCAGTAAACGAGACATGACTCCTTCTCCCCCAAATCCCTTGGGTCGTTATCTGGTTGTTTTCAACAGAGTGCATTTAGTCCAGTGAGACTCTTTTAAATAGGCAAGTAGCAATAAATACTCTTCTCTGCTCAGTTTGCTGTGTCTGTTTCTTGCACCTGACAGCTAAAGCACTGAAGTAATGTATTTTCCCAAGTATTAAAGAAATGTTATAAACATCGTGTAAAGGTCTAAATTTACCAAACCACAGAAACTCCGTGCAATTCATTGAAACTGTCTAGAGATAATTTTGTTCTCATCATGGAACATTAAAGTTAATTTTGTTGCTGGCAGGGATGCTAATCGCTGAAACGACCAGAAAATGGCTGACAGTAAAGAAGGAAAGGAACATCCAGGCATTTACTAGAATTTCAATATACTACCACCATCACCACCACAAATACACATAAAACCTTATGATAGCCTTCCTCTCTCTATGTGTCTTCCAGATTTCAAGACTCCCAATTATCCATATTTTCTGCAATTGGCCATTAGAATTGAGGAATTCTGAAAGGGGCACAGGTTGGAGTAGACTGCCTAGAAATAAGTTCCATCCAGTAGTGGGTTTCAATTTTCTTCGCTACCGGTTCACTATTGGGAGTGCGCGGTGCTTCTGCGCATGCGCAAAACATTTTTGATGATGATGTCTGGGAGGGTGGGCGGAGCCTCCCGCCGCCGCCACTATTGGTTCGCCCAAACTGGGGCGAACCAGTAGCAACCCACCACTGGTTCCATCGCTACCCATGGCAAGGATATTAATTTGTACAGCATAAAGCAAAGGGGAAAAAAAGACAGCCAAGTCCACATTCTGGCTCTCAGAAAGAGCACTAACGACCAGATGATTGTAAGGAAAATAAATCCTTCCACCCTGCACCATTTAGTCAGAACTGAAGAAGCTTCTTGGATAAGAAGCAAAATGTCTTCAAGGAAAAACAAAGTCCAGTTGCCTTTTGAAAAAGCACCTTTTGGGATCATCACTATTTACTCTTGTGTATTTTACTCATCAAAAATATATTTATTCGCTTCTGCTTCTATAATAAGCTATTCTGAAATTCACCAACATTTGAAAGAGCTATCAACTGCAGTGAAATCCTTATTTTGATAATACAGTTTCACCTTTAAAGAAGGAAAAATTAATTATCACTCAAGCTTGTAGCTAAACAAGCATCAGCTCTTTTAGTAATTACTGCAAGTTATTTTTGCTCTGAAATGTTGGAGGTGCTAACATGATAAAGCTTAGTGTTAATCATGCATATTTTAAGCTTGTCTTCCTTGTCAACCAAGTGGGCCTTTGTGATCCAGTTTAATTTAGCCCTGGTTTAAATTTTTAATTACTATAAAAACAGAAAAAATATTGTTTCAGATTTCTTTAAAAGGGCGTTGTCTTACCTGAACACCCCTTCTGATTGCGGTGGGGCCAGCGGTCAGGAACGGTCTGATTGGGACCAGACACATTAATTTGAGCTGCCCAAATTTCAACCGCTGTTCTCTATTCTTGAGACAACAAAAGGGAAAGAGAATTTCCATCTAGCTCCCACAATCTTGGTAGAGCTCTCCAGCATGAAGGGTCTAGTGCCTGAGCCCGCTGAAGGCCGAGAGAAGCCTGCAACCAGCGATGGGAGGCTTCCAATGGCATCCGGCTATCTCCAGAGGTCTCGGGCGTGAGCCCTTCACACTGAACACGAGGGAGGGAGGCTCAACCAGAGGCTGGGAGCCCCCAGCCCCCCTGTCGCCGCAAGCGGCCTTCAGCGGGCTCGGGCACTAGATCCTTCATGCTGGAGAGCTCTATCAAGATTGTGGGAGCTAGATGGAAATTCTCTCCCTTTTGTTGTCTGAAGAATAGAGAACATTGGTTGAAATTTGGGCAGCTCAAATTAATGTGTCTGGTCCCAATCAGACCGTTTCTGACCGCTGGCCCCACGCTCAATGAGAATAAGAATGTTATTACTAATATTTCTGAACATTTTAATATTATACGTTAAGAAATCAGTCACCATTTTTGGTCTAATGAGTCTAATGAGATATTTCTATGTGGATTCATTATTTGGATGCACTAGAAAAACAACTGCAACATGCAAGACAGTGCCTTTGACTTCAGACCACAGTTGATGTTTCTTGAACTGAAGTAACTATAGAATTAAGATGCTGCACAGACAGGTTCTCACAATTTTCACAGTTATGGACTCGAACTATGTATTGTAAGGCATAAGCTTAATTTAGATTTCTCCCAATATTTTTGGAAAATCAGTGCTCAAGCCACGTGCTCATTTGCACTCTCCTCCATTATTTTATACAGTCTCACTTTAACCACCAAATCAAATCAATCACAGACCATTGTAAGAACAAGCTACTGTCTGCCACAACTGCAAAATCAGCAAAATTCCATCTGTCCTACAAAACCAGAAACTATTCTTTGAAAAGGCTCCCAATTTGCTAACCTGAGTATTATATTAAACTTGTTCATGGATTATTATGCAAGCAGATGCAAATTGTTAGACCAGAACTCAAAGGCCAAAATTCAAAAGATTGTATTAAATGAGCAAAAAATCTCATGAATTCTAGACTTTTGCAAACATTTGCTGGGATTCACAGATCACCAGAACGCATATCTAAAAATTGCAGTCAATTTCTGCTGTAAGACAAGAAATTAGATAGTAACAGAAATAAATAATTTGTTTGAAATATAAAGAATCCCATTCACATATGTTCTTGCAAGCCTTCATTAACAATAATCAACTTTCAAAGCTAAAGAATTCTCCCTATGTCTCTTTATATTTATAAAGCTGCGTTGCTATTGCAGTTAACTCTCTATGCTTTGATAGCCCTGTACAATGCTGCTTGAACTCCATGCCACAAGGCAACACTGTAAAGAAGCTGAAAGCAAAGAGGAAGTTCAGGACCACTTATTATTGCAGAGGCTTCCACTGATATTCCTATGTAAAATATTCAGGAATATTAAATTATGGTCACCAATACATAGAAGCAACTGAAACAGGTCCTCGGTTTGATATACTAATTGCATTTCACCTAACCTATTCAGACATTGAACTATTTGACAATACGCCATTGTTTTCCTTCCTCTTGTCATATATTCTCTTACTATCTTTGACCTGAAACATGGCATAGAGAGGCAATATATTGAACCTGCATGCTGACAGGTTTTACCAGTGAGCAGTAAGATAAGTTGAAATTGTAGAAAGTATCTATTTTAGGTTTAACAGTCACTGTCTGGGATAGGTTATGCCAAGCCCATTTCCTTGAAGAGCTATTGGTCTTTATAGCTGAAACCCCCACATCCAAGTTCAACATTCTAGCAACGATACCACACTTATAACAGATGCTAGTGATATCTCTGAGGAGAAAACCAGGCTCCAATTTCTTCTCTCCTGCACATATCATCAGGCTCCTGGGGACAAGCTCCCTCTAGGCACCAGGAGCAGGGAAAAACCTGTTTTGAGCTAGTCCTCAATGAAGAAGATCTGAGGACTTGGGAGGATGGAAAGCAGCCTCAGATGATGAAGGTTCCCAACCTTTTAAGTACTCTGATATAGTCATGATCAAATCAGGTTATATCACTCGCATAAACAGGTATTCTTCTAGCTTTACCTTTAAAAGATTGTGTACTTTTTCTCTGCTATGGCTAAAATACAAACTGAAAGATATATAGCTCTTGCTAATTGTTGTTATACCAGTTTCCAAAATGTAGATTGGAAATAATTCAGACCATTGGACCAAACAACATATGCAAATCATACTGAATATGTTGCCTCAATAATGACCCAACACTACCATTAAGTTAATAGGGTCCATATGCTTTTAGTATAAATATTGGAGGCTTCAAATTAAACATCACATCTGAAAAGTAAATCTTGAGCAAAACCAGAATCCCACTTACAGGCTCAAAGAAGTCTCAGAAATAGTGATCCTTCTACTTAGGTGAAGTTCTTAACAATTTAGGAAGAGATAGCTTTTATAGATAGACACACTATCTATATAAAACTATCATTTTAGTCTTTTTTAAAAAGAAAAACAGTAGAGCCAGTTCATATCATGGAATAATATACTTTAAAGCAGGGGTATCCAGCCTTGGCAACTTTAAGGTTTGTGAACTTCAACTCTCAAGAATTCCTCAGTCAGACATGCTGACTGAAGAATTCTGGGAGTTGAAGTCCATAAGTCTTAAAGTTGCCAAGGTGTGATACCCCTGCTTTAAAGGATTGTTCAATATTTTCATTGGTAGGAGAAGGTATATAAACCAATAACCCCAATCTTCTTAGTAACCCCAAAACAGGTTGCTATTAAAATGATCTCACCTCCTTCAAGGCGCACATCCGAGCAATGGAGCCAATGTTATTGGTGATGGTGACTAATGTTGCTCTTGCCAGATCCTCTTTGCTGATTGTCTCTCGCTTTTCTTTGCTCATCATGTTGCCGAAACTGTGTGATAATACTAGAGGATGTGATCTTTCTTATATTTTTCAGAAAGGCCAAGGTTTCTAAAAATATGTTTTAAAGAATTTGTCTGGGATATACAGAGTCATTCATTCAGGAAGCAAAACACACGCTCACGTACAAATATAGAGAACTGATCAATTCCAATTATAGCTAATACTATCATTAAATATAATTTTATCAAGCATATAAAAGTTACCACAGAAGAATCAACATTGTTTTGTAAAACTGAGTCCTGGCTCGCTAACTTCTAGTATTCTCAGAGAGGAACTTTTAAAAAGGATATTGGAAAACAATCGAGAATACAGAAAAGTCAAAAGGATCTAGGATTTAAAGAGCATAAAATAAGGAATGCTTACAACATTGGGGGGGGGGCTTCAGTTTAAGAAAAAAAGTTATTCAACAGAGGACCAAGACAGAAAGAAAGCAACATGGGAAATATTCCCAGAATACAGAACTTGGGGCCATCTAGGTTGTGATTTTTTAAAAGTATTACTTTTCACGGTGCATTGTCAGGTTTTGAAATGTACTATTGCAAGATACGATGGCCACTAATCTGACTGGTTTCTAAAGGGAATTGGATTAACTTTAGTAGGATATAGCCCTTGGTCACAATTATCTTGCTTTTATTCTTTTAAAACCAACAGGGCCATTGTACTAGATGCGCCTTGGCTCTGATCCAGTATATTTCTTATGAACAAATGTGGGTGAAGTTTGTTTATTCCAGCCCTCTCAGATAAAGCTAAGATATGTTGGGTTTATTGTACACAGATTGGGTTTCTAAATCACATAACAGTAATCATGATTCAGCTGTAGGGGGAATGATAAATAAGTCTGGAAAGTGGGTGTACCAGACCTACAGTAAATCATTCTTGCATGATTGGCAATTAATTTGAGCAATAGCATTGATAAATTGAATTGTGCATAATACAATTTACTAGGTATTTTCAGGATACTGGTTGATTTTCTGATTTCATTTTACAATGTGAAAATCCATTATATTTCATTTTATATTTATCAATCCTGATGACAGAAGTTAATTAGCTGTAGACCATCTAGGGCAGGCTTGTCAAACTAGCAGCCCGCGGACCGGATACAGCCCATGGAGGCCACACGCACCTCGGCTCCGCAAAGGCAAAAAAGTCACGATACGTCATGATCTGGCCTGCGACACAGTCCAGTTTGACACCCCTGATCTAAAGCTTTAAAATGCTTGCTTGTAACTTCTAGAGCATGCTGAAAAATCTAGCATTTTACTGGAGGTTTAGAATGCACAATTGAAGCATTGAAAAATTATCCCCCAATCCACAAATCCCATCTTTCCTCTTCATGTGGCCTTGCCCACTTTGTCATCATCTTGTTATTCACCTCAACCTTCACTGTCAAACCTGACAATCATGGAATGGATGGAGATGGTAGTTAGGGTAGCATGAAGCAATATGCTACTGTTGAACAATACACGTATAAATAGAAGTCACAGAATTTGTGTTGTGATTTGTCCATGCGTACCTTGATGCAACAGCAGATCCTTGAAGACCAAACCGTTCATAATCTCCTCCATAAATATCCTTCACCAGCTTATCAACATTGGTGCTGTCTCCTTTAGCTGCCATTTCTAGAGCTTCCTCAAAGGTCTCACAGCCAGTCAGCAAACAACACAGACCCAGGAATGTACCACCACCAAGACTAGAAAGCAAAAAATATCATTTCATATGCTTGAGAAGAGTTGGGGTTTCTCTGTTCCTATTATTCCAACAATCGTTCAGGCGGAAGGAGAGAACTGAATGTTATATATTTTGGGAGGGACTATTCCTTAAGTCTAAAGAAGTGAAAACAGCCTTTTTTAGGCATACAATTAAACCCAGAGCAGTAAATTTGATCTCTAGTTTGGACCAACTAGTCCAAATTCCTGTCAGTTTGATCAGTATTTCCTATGGAAAAGATTGTGGGTAATCTGGAACATCTAAAAAACTCCAGACTAGATTAGCATTAGATGAGAAAAACCAAAGCAAGCTTGACCATTTCTTTTGCAGAACCATTAAAAGGTGGAATACATCCACTTCCTATTTGAAAACTAATCAAAATTGGTTTTTATATTTTTCTACTTGCATGCCTCAGTTTGAAGTTCAGATCACACAAGAAGTTCTAATCACTTTCTAATTCATAGTAGAACTTTTCAATCTCTTCTTGGAGGTCATATATATAGAACTCATTTAGTGATCACAATTGGGCCACTAAATGGAACATTACAATTTTACTTCAGCTTTCCTTTGAAAGCTGAAGTAAAATTGTAATGCACCATAGTGGCGCAGTGGTTAGAGTGCAGTACTGCAGGCTATTTCTGCTGCTTGCCCGCTGCCTGCAACTTGGCAGTTCAAATCTCATCAGGCTCAGGGTTGACTCAGCCTTCCATCCCTCTGAGGTGGCTAAGATGAGGACCCAAATTGTTGGGGGCAATATGCTGACTCTGTAAAGCGCTTAGAGAGGGCTGTAAAGCACTGTAAAGTGGTATATAAGTCTAAATGCTATTGCTATTGCTTTACTTTAGAGAACTGAGAAAGTCCTAAATGAGAGAACTGGTCACAAAGTTACTTTTTCAGCACTGGTATACAGTGGTGCCTTGATACTTAACTGCTTTGAAACTCATCAAATTTGGTACTCAACGCATTTTGACACAAAAATTTCATCCTACTATCATCGTTTGTTGGTACTCAACATACAAGCTAGAACTTGTCGGTGTTGGCTTCCTTCTGACTCACTACATTATTCCTTATGGGAAAAAAATGATTGGTACTCATCGCACCGCCCGGAACCAAAAACTATTTTTGTTTTTGGTTCCTGGATGAACGCTGAGTACTAAAACATCATGCCTCCCAGAACTAATTAACAATGAGAACTGAGGTACCACTGTATGGCTTACTACTACTAATTCCTGTGTTAAAACCATGATTTAGAGTATAGACACCCATGTCCTGCATGCAGTCCCCAATACTATCTATCTATCTATCTATCCATCCATCCATCCATCATCTATCTATCTATCTATGTAAAAAAATCCTAATAGAAACTGGGATGCTAAGAGGAAAGCTTTGAAGAAAGGAAAAGAGCAATGCAGTCCATCCAATTTGTGTGATACAAGCTAATAACAACTAACAGCAAACTGAATTTGGCATTGCAAACATAATTAAAATCAACCATCTGGATTTAAGAATACATATGAAAAAAGATTATTTCTTTTTTACTATTAATCCAACGAAGGATTACAATAAACAGGTAAAAGGGTATACAGCATCATAAAAGTTGGGAAGTTGGACAACTGTGTCTGATGGAATCTTTTTTTAGATTAGTCTGAATACTGATACTACTTATAATTTTACAGGTTTTGAATAAAAATAATTTAAAATAAAATTATTTGGCTCCTAGCCATTTGATTCTGTTCCCTATCAACCTCATCATCTAATTTTAAAAAATCTTTATTTTTACTTGTTTTATAAAGCACCTACTCGGAATACACAGACTAGGGAAGGTAACCAGTTTGAAATTTGGGGAGAATATATTTTTCAGGGACTGAGTATGAAAGTATAACAAGTTGTTGATTTCAGTGATTTTTGGATTTTTTTGGGGGGGGGGGTCATATTTCTCTAAAAGCTTTGCTTAATTATATTAGCTAACAGTTCTGGGGTCTTAACCCAAATAGTTGATTCCATCTATCCCACAAAAGTACATTTTCTTTAATATCCATGTATGTTTTTTTTTCTTTTTGCACTTTCTTTTATTATAGGTTACTCAGAGTGATGGTATTAGTGAGATGGGTTGCACACAGATTCAATAAAAAATAAAAAAATAATAAATATGAATATTGTTGTTCACCGTGCCAAAGCCACACCCAAAATGCAAATCTTAGATTCAGCTACTGTGTTGTGGGATCCCAATTCCCACCTCTAGAATGAGCTGAGAGAGGTTTCATCAGGAAAAAGTTCTTTGAAGAAGATAGTATATTCACCTGGTCCCCGTAACTCTCTTATAGTTGTCTTTGGAATACACTGCTAAAATGCTGACTCCAGAGCCTATGTTAACTAGCAACATAGGAAAGGGGTTATCAAGGCAGTAAGGCTTTTTCTGACACCGCTCAGGGTCTGAGGGTTTTTCAAAATAATAGCATTCGGGCTGGCCGTTGAAGCCGATAGAATCCACATACAGAAGACCTTGGATCAGGCAATCCAACTCATCTAGCTTATGAAGCTGGAGATCAGCAATCTGGAAGAGAAGTTAATAAATGAACATTCGTCAACGCAGCAGAAAAATCCGCAGAAAGTTGAAAACATAACAGGGTCGAAGACTTTGTACTATTTGAATTACCCAATAGATCAACACATTGAGTACTAAATAATTATTTACACAGGAAGTGTCAAGCCAAGTATGCTGTCTGCCTGACAACAAGCATGTGTTTACCTTGTCAGGATGTGCTAACTTTCTGAGAATTAGGAGAAAAGGTTTCTGTGGTATTATTTTTTGACGAGGTCCCACTATTCAGGTCACAGTAGAAAAAAAAATTGAAGATGTTTTGAAAGAAGGATCATACAGATAGTCCTCGACTTACGATCACAATTGAGCCCAGAATTTATCTTGCTAACTGAGAAATTTGTGAAATGAGTTTTGTCCCATTTTATGCCTTTTCTTGCCATATTTGTTAGGTGAATCACTGACGTTCTTAAATTTGTAACATCGTTGTTAAGTGAATCTGGCTTCCCCATTAACTTGTGGCCTGGTGGCGCAGCTGGCTAGTAGCCTGTTATTAACATTCAGCTGCCTGCAATCACTGCAAGTTCGAATCTCCCCAGGCTCAAGGTTGACTCAGCCTTCCATCCTTTCTAAGGTAGGTAAACTGAGGACCCAGTTTGTGGGGGCAATAAGCTGACTTTGTATAAATATACAAAAGTATGAAGGCTATTGCTTAACGCATTGTAAGCCACCCTGAGTCTCCGGAGAAGGGTGGCATATAAATTAAAATAAATAAATAAATAAAAACTTTGCTTGTCAGAAAGTCACAAAAATTGGTCACGTCATCCTGGGGCATTGCAACCATCATAAATGTGAATCAGTTGTCAAGCATCTGAGTGTAAATCACATGACCATGGGGATGCTGCAATAGTCATAAGTGTGAAAAATGGTCATAAATCACTGTTTTCAGTGCTGTTGTAATTTCAGTCACTAAATGAACTGTTGTAAGTCAAGGACTACCTGTACTCTTCTTTTTCAACTTTTAACTGTGATCAATAATTTCAAAAAAACTTACACAACATGTTTTGCAAGTAGTGATGAGATTTATTTTTTTTTAAAAAAAGGTGTGTATTATAGAAAAATCCTCAAATCATTTCTTATTTATTTATTTATTTATTTATTGGTTCGATTTATATGCCGCCCTTCTCCGGAGACTCAGGGCGGCTTACAATGCGTTAAGCAATAGCCTTCATACTTTTGTATATACCTGCTTAGTAGGGCTTTCGCCCCCCCCCAAGCGGTGTTCTTTTTTATACAAAGTCAGCTTATTGCCCCCACAATCCAGGTCCTCATTTTACCTACCTCGAAAGGATGGAAGGCTGAGTCAACCTTGAGCCTGGTGAGACTTGAATTTGCAGTAATTGCAGGCAGCTGGTGTTACTTAACAGCACTTTAGTCTGCTGAGCCACCAAGGCTCTTTTCTTAGAAACAGACAGTTACAACATGCAGTTGTGGTTAACATCAGCAGTCTGTTAAACGTGAAAACCTAACCAAATTTTGTAATTTGCTGTTGCATAACAATTTATTTTCAACATAACTACAGCTAACAACATTTCAGGAAGCTCTGTTATAATCCTCCAGCGTGATTTCATCAAATGAAACTATTTTTTTCCCCAAATTTGGATTATAATTTTTTAAGGGCTGTAAAATCGAAAAGATTTCTAATTCTTTTATATGCTAAATTCAATATCTGGTCAATGGGTTATATCAGGGGTCGGCAACCTTAAACACTCAAAGAGCCACAAAGGTCCTAACTAGAAGGCCCCCATTCAATTCTGGAGCCGACTGGAAGTCCGTCCGGTTCCCCCACCATAGAGTCTCCTCCTAGCACGGCATCCTTTTTCCTGTACCTGTCCTAACCGAAAGCCCTACCAATTGTGGAGCTGACCGGCGACAGGGAGCTGCAGCAGAGGGATGAAAGAGCCACATGCGGCTCCAGAGCCGCGGGTTGCTGACCCCTGGGTTATATAGTCAAGTTTTTAACCATTTTCCTAATGACCTGTGTTAGAAACATGGCATTTCTAAATACAAGTTATACTGAGCAGCAGAAGGACTTACCAGTCTTGATTGGAACATTACCATTAGATGAAGGTTATACTTCAAAAATTATTTAAAACCAATAAATAAAATAGCAAGAGGCACAATTGGTTTGTTTTCAGATTCCTGTGCTTTTTTCTTACCCCTTACATCTTATACAGGTAGTCCTCCACTTACAACAGTTCATTTAGTGACCCTTCAAAGTTACGACACCACTGAAAACAGTAACTAATGACCGTTTTTCACAGTTTCGACCTTTCCAGCATCGCCCATGATCATGTGATCAAAATTCAGATGCTTGGCAACTAGTTCATACTTATGA
Source organism: Pantherophis guttatus (assembly GCF_059756535.1). Classification (NCBI taxonomy): domain Eukaryota; kingdom Metazoa; phylum Chordata; class Lepidosauria; order Squamata; family Colubridae; genus Pantherophis; species Pantherophis guttatus. Next base: position 70,486,441 of record NC_142068.1, on the reverse strand, counting down.
CGGTTGCAGTGTCCCAGGGTCATGGGATCCCCTTTTGCGACCTTCTGACAAGCAAAGTCAATGGGGAAGCCAGGTTCACTTACTAACTTTATCAACTGCAGTTCGCTTACTAAGAGGTTCACTTACTAACTTAACACTGAGGCGTAAAAGGGGGGCAAAATTCATTTAACAAATGTCTCACTTAACAACATAAATTTTGGGGCTCGACTCAAGTCGAGGACTACCTGCAGAGCTTAAAGGCATAATACAAATGACAAATAATAGATTCAGCAAAAGATTTTCTTAAAAAACACAACTCTGTACGTGGCTTCAGTTACACATCTCTTATTACTATTCCCTACTGTTGAGGGCTCTTTCCATTGCCAGTAATGAATTATGGACCATTTGAAACCCATGGCAAGGTTTTCGTAGACGATTAATAAAAGCTTTAAAAAAGTGTTGATAGATTTAAGCGATTCTATTTCAAACAAGGCTGCCTGTGAATGCTTGAAGCATGAAACCCAGCCATGCGGGGAGGAAGTGGGTGTGCTTGTGTTACCTATTCCCCATGCTACACCCCACCCCAAAAGATATACTGTATACATGTCTCACCTTACCTGCCTTGCCTCACCTTATGCTTCAAGCCAAACAGCCAGTATGAGAAACACGTTGAATACAGAGGTGGGTTTCAGCAGGTTCTGACCACTTCTGGGGAACCGGTAGCGGATATTTTGAGTAGTTCAGAGAACCGCTAGTAAAAATTCTGACTGGGCCCGCCCCCATCTATTCTCTGCCTCCCAAGTCCCAGCTGATCGGGAGGAAATGGGGATTTTGCAGTATCCTTCCCCTGGATTGGGGAGGGAATGGAGATTTTACAATATCCTACCCCTGGAGTGCGGTGGGAATGGAGATTTTACAGTATCCTTCCCCTGCCACGCCCACCAAGCCACATCCACAGAACCGGTACTAAAAATTTTTGAAACCCACCACTGACTGAATACTGTGTAAACTGTTAGCATACTCCACAAAAGGCACACAACTCAACACAGTGTTGAGTTCTCACTGTAACTTTTCATTCCCTGTTTCAAGGAATCTCACGGACAATAATGAAAAGGCAGAATGAGAAAAGGAAGCGACTGGTCAGAGGTGAAGAATGTTAAGATGCAGGACTCAGCAGCACCGTTTGGAGAACCAGAGATTTCTCACTGATGACTTCAACGCAAACACAGGCAGTCGTCGACTTACAACAGTCCACTTAGTGACCGTTCAAAGTTACGTCACTGAAAAGGGTGTCTTATGGCCGTTTTTCACACTTACGAACATTGCAGCATCCCCCCCCATGGTCACATGATCAAAATTCAGACACTTGGTGACTGACTCGTATTTATGACGGTTGCAGGGTCCCGGAGTCACGTCATCCCCTTTTTACAACCTTCTGACAAGCAAAGTCAATGGGGAAACCAGATTCACTTAATAACCATGTTACCAATTTAAGAACTGCAGTGATTCACTTAACAACTGTGGCGAGAAAAGTCGTAAAATGGAGCAAAACTCACTTAACAAATTTCTCACTTAGCAACATAAATGTTGGGCTCAATTGTGGTCGTACATTGAAGACTACCTGTATTACATTCTATAGTTGTATACTAGTCATATATTAGTAAATTTTGGGCTCAATTGTGGTCGTAACTTGAGGACTACCAGTATAAGAAATACCCAAATACAGGTAGTCCTCGACTTATGACCACAATTGAGCCCAACATTTCTATTGTTAAGTGAAACATTTGTTAAAGGAGTTTTGCCCCATTTTGTGACCTTTCTTACCTCAGTTATTGAATCACTGTAGCTGATAAATTATTAACTTGGTTGTTAAGTGAATCTGGTTTCCTCATTGATGTTATAAGTATGAACTGTTGTAAGTCGAGGACTACCTGTACAATAGCTTTTCTTACAAGCAATGTTTACTTTTGCAACCACAAAGGGGAATTCTTTTTTCTTAGGTGAAAGAGGCAAAAGCTATCATCCTCTCTAAAATGAGAGTACAGGTAGTCCTCGACTTACAACAGTTCATTTAGTGACCATTCAAAGTTACAATGGCACTGAAAAAAGTGACTTATGACCATTTTTCACAGTTACAACCTTTGTAGCATCCCCCATGATTATGTGATCAAAATTCAGATGCTTGGCAATTGGTTCATACTTATGACGGTTGTTGCATCCCGAGGTCATGGGATCACATTTGCAACCTTTTGACAAGCAAAGCCAATGGGGAAGCCAGATTCATTTAACTGCTGGATTACAAACTTATCACCTGCAGGGATTCACTTAAGAACTGTGGCAAGAAAGGTCGTAAAATGGGGCAAAACTCACTTAACAATTATCTCACTTAATAACAGAAATTTTGGGCTCCATTGTGGTGGTAAATCCAGGATTACCTGTATAGGCATGATAAATCATTTAACACAGGTTAATAAGACTCAGTTTCTGGGGAAAAAAAGCATAGCAACCTAACCAAAAGTAAAAGAAATAATAATAATAAAAAACTCCACTCTTAAAATGTAGCTCATATTTGTAAGCTCACCCAAGTGACTTCTGAATCACCAAGCAGGAAACAGAGAGGTTTCCCAATTTTGCTTTAAGAGATGCAAACAAAGATGTTTAGCCTGCTATAAAACAGCACTTCTGCAAGATTGATAGCTGTAGAGTTTAGCGGGACAAAATTTACCACAATTCCAATGCAAATAATAATGTTTTAAAAGTCTCAGTATAGCACAAACGCTGACATGACAAAATAGCACCGTTCTGCCCCACTGCCATCTAAATGTGTGAAGCCTGAGCCAAATATACCCACTTACAGTATCAACGCCAAACGCTAGAGAATGCAGTAAAATGTTCCTCTTAATGAATGCGTTTAAGCTAAAAAGTGGGTTTGATGTGATTAAAAAATAAAGAGGACTTCCCTGAATTTGATCTGGCAGTTTTACCACAGGGAGTAGGAATGCTCCTGAACGTAAATTCACCTACCATTCGGAAATCTTCCTCAAACTTGTAGGCTCCGCCTCCAGTGGCACAAAGCGTGGTATGCAAGCTTGAAAAGTTTTTTTCGCTGCCCATCTGTATGAACCTGTGCATAGCACAGCTTGGGAAACGGATGAAATGGAGATTCCCTTTACGTCCGCACATAGTCAAGTTTTTCAGTTCCAGGTGGACATCTCGGATCCCTGTTTTACCGTAGGCTGTGTTGGAAGTCAGATACTTCCTGATGCTTTTGAGGTTTTCCACTTCTTCCTGCTCTTCTTCAGCGGTAATGTCTTTTGGTTCAAAGTATACCAGTTTAACAAGGGTCCCACCAATGTCCATGCCAAACCATGGGAATGCTAAAGGAAGGAAGGAAATAAAGGTTACTGCAGGAATGCTTTAAACAATACCCTGTTTCCCCCAAAATAAGACATCCCCTGATAATAAGCCCAATCGGGCTTTTGAGCTCATGGCAATAAAGCCAAGTGCTTATTTGAGGGTTCAAAAAAATATACGACAGGGTCTTATTTTGGGGGAAACACGGAATTTTTAGATATTAAATGTAATAGTTAGAAGGCCTTTATTATACCACCAAATTATTGCCAAAATATATAGTTACTAAGATGCACCAGGAATCAGTTCCATGGAGAGAGGTTTTTCCGTGGACCAGAGGAGGCGGGGTTTCATGTGCTGCCTGCACTTTACTTTACTTGTTTGTGCAGACAGGTTTCTGGCATGCTGCGGACCGGTGCCGGTCGATGGACCGGAGTTTGGGGACCCCTGACCTAGACAAAACTTCCCCAACCAAGTATTCTCTAGATCAGGGGTCCCCAACCCCCAGGCTGAACTGGGGTGTTCAGAACTGGGCCATTGGAGGGGGGGTGCGCGTAACCATCCCCTCTCCCCTCCCACCACCACTGCCCCCACTGGTCCGCCAAGCCAGAAAGGGTGGAGACCATTACTCTAGAATCTCGATAATGATGGGCTTCCAAAGGACTGGAAATTATGGAATTTCAAATGCATATCTGGAAAGCCTATTCCATCTTTTAACAGCAACAAGTGTTATCAGCCAAGTCAAATGATTAAATGTGCAACTGAATCAGCCTATGGCATGCATATTTAGTACAGAGATTCATTTAATTGTTTATAAAGTAATTCAGAGTATATGTTCAGCCAGAAATAATTCTCTTGACCTCAAGATAACCTGTTTTATCTCCTTCGGATGCCTGCCTGAATAGGTTTTTTTTTCTCTTCTTTTTATATTACTGTGACAACTTGCTTTTTGCCACCATATTTTCAGCAACGATACCAGCAAAGTTCAGAAATCCCTTTTTAAACTTTGATTGAAGGCTCCTTCCCAGAGACTCCTTGAAAAAGGAATCTCTCCTTTTCTTTTATTATATTCAAATGCAATGACAATCAACAACCAAAATACAAATAAATATTGGATTTACTGATTGAAAAAACAAGTGTCCATGAGCATTATGATAACTTCTTTTTGGTAACAAAATAGTTGCTTGGATCTTGAAATTAACAATAGGAATTTGGCCATAGAGAACAAATTCCATTAGAACAAATTCTAATGGAATTTGGCCATAGAAAATATTCTTGCTTGATGCTACAGGCAACAAAGCATCTCAATATGTTTATTTTGGAATATATTCATTATTCAACTTTTAAAGATGCCAGGGCTCAAGGAGTACCACATTTGTTCAATTAAATCTACTTTTGTTTAAATGATCAATGCAAATATAAAATAACATATTTATCACAAAGCTTATTTCTAACTTTCTACAAATATTGACACAGCAACAATATACCAATGATTCTGTTTTGTTTTTGTTAAATTACTGAAGCATGATTAAAAAGGAAAAAGGAAAGGAACAAGTCAGCCACACTTCTGTGATCTCTTTCCTAGTCTCTGTCCATTAGGAAACAACAGTCCCAAAATAGTCCCTGTTCTTCTATTTTTGGCACCCCCAATACAACTGTTGTAGGGGAATGCAGCAATGGCTCCACATTCAATCACATGGAAATATCTGCCTCTTATCAAAATATTTTTGCATTAGTATTGTACATTCCACTTACATAATAACTGTATATAATTAGTGCCAAAGTACAGTAACTTAAAGTCAGTGCTATATCTAGGAGGCCAAAAAACCATCAATCCATGATCACACATCCCACAGGACCGTGATGGCGAACCTATGGCATGCATGCCACAGGTGGCATGCGGAGCCATATTTGTGGGTACGTGAGTGTTGCCCTAGCTGAGCTCCAGTGCGCATGCGCATGCTGGCCAGCTGATTTTCGGGCCTTCCGGTCCCACCGGAAGTTGGGAAACAGGACGTTTCCGGCCTCCAGGGGGGCCTCTGGGCGGGTGGGGGAGGATGTTTTCGTCCTCCCCAGGCTCCTAGAAAGGCTCTGGAGCCTGGGGAGGGTGAAAAACAGCCCTACCGGGCCCACCGATAACCTTTTTGCCATTGCGTGCCAAAAGTGGGAGCGTGGGGGTCCATGCGTGGGGGGTGGGGCACAGGGGCATTGAATTATGGGTGTGGGCACGGGCACGTGTTATCCCCCTGCGCTCCCCGCGCTTTTGGCATGTGACGGCAAAAAGGTTAGCCATCACTGCCATAGGATATATAAAACTCCCAATTGCAATTTTATGTGCATTCACTAGGAGGCATACCGCACTGAATACAAGGCAATTTATTTTATATATTCCTATGATCACCCAGTTGAAAAGGTTCTGATACCCACTAATCTCTATGCCACATGCAGCAGAATAGCACATTGCACCCACACTAGTGTGCAGTTGTTACATAAATGGGGAAAATGCAGGGTTTCCAATGGCACCATGCTCCCAATGCCAGCTGAAATAGGAGAATGGGTATTAAGTAGCACTTAAATCAGAATTGAGTAAAAAAGCAGCAAGGTATCCTAGGGCAACAAATTAGTCTTAATCTTCTCTTATGGGCAAAAATCCAAAGTTTGTGAATAATTTCAAGGCATCCAGTTTTTCCACTTTTTGCACCGAATCGAAAAATAAAAACATTTTCCAACTCTTTTTTTAATGACTGTGTTTCATGTTTAGTGTTGTATAGCTTTTTGTTGTTGTCACTGTTCACTGTCCGGAGTCACTTCTGGTGAGATGGGCAGACATAAATTTGATTAAATAAATAAAAACTTGCACCTTTGGTTTAAAACTCCCATTTAGGGAAAGTATATATACAGTATGATCACCCAAGAATCTCCTGAATTTGTTCAGTCACTGTTTTTTATCAGGGCAACCTGGTCTACCCAATTATGGGACAGAGCATTCTGCTTCCACTTTTGCCTTTCAGCCCCAATCCAGGAACTTTCGCAGCAAACAATTTTTGTGTTAAATTTATATTTACTGACAAAGAAATAAAGGGGTTTGAATCCCAGAAAGGTATGGCTAGC